>NC_034011.1:19057549-19071942 GCF_000346465.2 Prunus persica | reverse complement strand
CCGTATCTATATTGGAAATGTTAACGCTTTGTGTGTTGGGTGCTTTATGGTGGTAGTTGGTGGGCTGCCTAATTGCTTTTGTTCAGCGCGTGAGGTTTTGGAATTGGAATCGGAATTCGAGGAGTGCATGAGGGATTTGGTTGTGTGGGTTCTATGCTGGGTGAAGTTGGGATTGAGAATAAGGTGGGATTGTGGGCTTGTGATAAGGAGCAGAGGAAGGTGGGGCAAATGTGGCTGAGTCTTTGTGGAATTTGAGACCTGGGTTTTTTCTGTTTGTGCTTGATCTCAGCTTGATAAGAGTTTTTTAGCTCAGTTTTTCGAGATTTTGAGTTCTGGGTTTGACACAAAAATGCAGCAGGATCACTTGAAGAAGGTGCCTTTTCTTGAATTTTCCAGTTTTTTAATTTGTGATAGACTTTCAGAAATTGTGTGAAAATAATTGCCGTTAGTTTCAATTTTTTTATTTATGTGCAACTGTGTAACTAACGTTTTCTATGTGCAATTGTTTTGCAAGTAACGAATCGTGATATGATTCATTATATTGTGAATTTTTTAATAATATTTACATAAATTTTGTATTTTTATTCTTTATCGTGAAAGTTGAGATCTTTGTGCAAATTGAGCTTTGAAATGGAGCTTTTTCGACTGATGATGGAGTGGGACATATGTTAGCTGATAATTATTGGTTTTGATTTTTCCCATCTATGATTAACTGCTATTAGATTCAGTTCTTGTTTAATATAACAGTCATAATGGATAACGGCATAAGTTAATGGGAATTTTCCTGAAATATGACTTTTCATTCTTATTCTGGAATTCCATCCAATGAATTTAATGCGTATGCTTCTCTTTTGAGATCATTATGTGCCAATTTCATGGCTCTCTTTCTTCTTTCTATCTCAGGCGTAGATTCCTCTCTACTAAAATGATATTTCTCTCAGACCGATCCTTTCAATTATCTTGCTTTTCTGGATCAATTTTTTTGTATTGTTTTCAAATTTCGTTGCCCGTCATCAACTTCTGAAACTGCTGGGATAGTTGTAGGAATTTGAGGTATTTGTTGTGCGCTTTCTGTTTTTCATTTTTTATATTTGTTTGGAGTTGATGTCTAGGACTTTTAAATGTTGTTCCTAAAGTTTCTGATTAGAAAATACTTAGAAATCACAAGGGGGATAAAATGTTTCGTCATGGTTACTGAAATTATCATATAATCTGGAAAGTGCAACATATAAGAACAAATATATAGGTTGGCTACACAAAGGGTAGCCTCTTCGGAATTGATCCCATGCA
The DNA here is from genome assembly GCF_000346465.2 of Prunus persica. Classification (NCBI taxonomy): domain Eukaryota; kingdom Viridiplantae; phylum Streptophyta; class Magnoliopsida; order Rosales; family Rosaceae; genus Prunus; species Prunus persica. Next base: position 19,070,652 of record NC_034011.1, on the reverse strand, counting down.
ATGTAAGAATTTGGTATATGTATTAATTGTGTTGGTTGCATGGTATCTTATGACACATTATATATATCAAATATGTAGGAAGTATTCTTGTACCTTTGTTTTTCAGTCTGATGTTTTTGTGCACATACTTTTTTGTATATTAATGCATAAAACTCCTGTGCTCATTGTCATTGAAAATTATTTGTTGTACTCTTTGTTCATATTTATCTTTTGTTAGTCAGCATTTCTTGATGTCTGTTGTGATAGCATCATACTTCATGATTGTATATATTTCAGTATCTCTGTGCATGATTTATACTGTATTCTAATCTGAATGGGATTCAATGCAACAGAATCAAACTGAGATGGACTTCTTCTCTGATTATGGTGATGCCAATCGATACAAAATTCAGGAAGTTATTGGAAAAGGAAGCTATGGTGTTGTTTGCTCAGCAATAGACACACATACGGGTGAAAAAGTGGCAATAAAAAAAATACATGACATTTTTGAACATATATCTGATGCTGCTCGTATTCTTCGTGAGATAAAGCTTCTCAGACTTCTACGACATCCCGACATTGTTGAAATTAAACACATTATGCTACCGCCTTCTAGAAGAGACTTTAAAGATATCTATGTTGTTTTTGAGCTCATGGAGTCAGATCTTCATCAAGTTATCAAAGCCAATGATGACCTGACACGAGAGCACTATCAGTTCTTTCTTTACCAGCTGCTTCGTGCATTGAAGTATATTCACACCGGTACATCCTTCTCTCTAATTTCTTTGCTGCCTTACCTGTGTACTTTTATACTTGGGAAAAAATAATAATTCAAAACCATGCTAGGTTTACTGCCTGCCATAAGGACCCTTATTTGTGCATATGCATGCACTTAGGTTCTTGTGGTCTATCGTATATCTAGTGGCTGATTGGGTGTGTTCTGTATTTTTTTCCTTTTGATTGTACTCTTGTGTTTGGGTATCTCTCAATATTTCCCGTCCCCCTCCCCTCTTTATTTAATATCTTTTTTCCCACTGAATGTGTGAACATATCTGATACTTACCTAATTGGCTGCAGCAAATGTCTACCATCGAGATTTAAAACCGAAGAACATATTGGCAAATGCAAATTGTAAACTAAAAATCTGTGATTTTGGGTTAGCAAGAGTTGCATTCAATGATACACCCACGACAATATTTTGGACGGTACTCAATCTGTGATGTTGTTTGTTTATCTATCCTAGAGTTATTTCACATAGAATTGGAGGATGTTTTCCAACATCTTAAAATAGTACTAATACTTCTGCACCTTTAATGGGACATTTGCAGGACTATGTTGCAACTAGATGGTATAGAGCTCCAGAACTTTGCGGATCCTTTTTCTCTAAGGTAGAGCTTCACATAGAGTTCCTTAAACATTTTAAAATTCATTACAGCTTAAATAAGGCAAGGTTTTACGAGTAGTTTGATCTGAATTTAGTAATTCAGCGGTCAATCCATGTTATCATTCGCCTAAGATTAGTGCATCTAAATGCAACCTTCCACTCTATTTATTTCAGTTGCATTTTCAAAATTGCAGCATGTATTTTCCATGGGGATAGCCAATGTGATATGGTGACATTAAGTAATATTATTGTCTGGTGTTGAGGAGAGATGGCACATACTCTTATTTCCTCAATGGAAACCGATAACTTACTATGGCAATATTATGTTTTATATTACAAGGTTGTGGCATGTCTATTGTTCTTGTAATTAACTTTATAATTTGATTCTAGTGCTCGAGTAAAAGTATTTTTTCTTCTCTACCTACTAAATTTCGATTTCATGTGAATGCAGTATACACCTGCGATTGATATATGGAGTATAGGCTGCATCTTCGCTGAGGTATTAACAGGGAAGCCACTTTTTCCTGGAAAGAATGTTGTTCACCAGCTGGATTTGATGACTGATCTGCTTGGGACACCGTCATTAGATACCATATCTCGGGTATGGAAAAGCCGTATTTTCTGATGCAATGTATTCTGGTGCACTAGCTATTTTATTTTAATTAAGTATTTAAGTTTGTGTCCTCATAATCACAACCCACTACTTTATTTGAGTGCAGGTTCGAAATGAAAAGGCAAGGAGATACTTAACTAGTATGAGGAAAAAGCAACCTGTGTCATTAGCACAAAAATTTCCGAATGCTGATCCTTTAGCACTACGACTTTTGGAAAGATTGCTTGCCTTTGATCCTAAGGACCGACCAACTGCCGAAGAGGTTTGTCATGCCGTAATAGACTATCTCCTTTCTTAGCATTATGCCATATGTGTGCCAATGCATATATCCAGCCATTTGCTGGAATGAAAGCATCATATGTGATGAATCTAGCTAGTGTGGATATTTAGTCACTTGATAGTAAATGTGTTGAATTTGGCCTTTTGTGTTTTTACCAGGCACTTGCTGATCCTTACTTTAAAGGATTGTCAAGAATTGAGAGAGAACCTTCGTGCCAGCCAATTACAAAGATGGAGTTTGAATTTGAAAGGCGAAGGGTCACAAAGGAGGACATACGGGAGCTAATTTTTCGGGAGATATTGGAGTACCATCCTCAATTGCTAAAAGACTACATAAACGGAACCGAGAGAACTAATTTCCTCTATCCAAGGTTCAACCAGCCATAGTTGCTTATAACATTCAAATATTGTTGCGTAGATTGATTAAGGTCCTTTATGCTGCTATCTTTCCCCTGACTGTTTGTGTGTATTTGTACACAGTGCTGTTGATCAATTCAGAAAGCAGTTTGCACATCTTGAGGAAAATGGTGGTAAAAGTGGTCCAGTTATTCCACTTGAACGAAAGCATGTGTCTCTTCCGAGGTAAAATTTAGTTCCTTGTGTTTATTTGTTCACATATTGACAAGCCGCTATCAAAACAGTGTATGCAAAGTACTGGTACATTGTAATCACGGTGATAGTGCAAATTAGGCAAGTTAGTTGTTGTCTAAGGGCTCCATTATGGAATGTCCTGCTACTGCCTGACCTTTAATATCAAACAATCCCTATTTGAGGGACATCTCCTTGTTAGGTTTGGCCAGGGATCCCTAATTAGTCGAGCTCATCCCTCTGCCCATTTTTACAGTGCTAGGATGTCTTCCGCTTATGACCTGTACTGTTCTTCCATGTCCAGGAAAGCTGCATGTATGATTTTTATTAGATTGTCAATGATTAAGATGATAATTTCAAATGCGTTAAATCTTTACAGGTCCACGATTGTACATTCAAATACGGTCCCTCCCAAAGAGCAACAAAATTATGCATTCTTGAAAGATCAGAAAAATGCTGAAGAGGCATACAAGAATTCAAGGGACAATGAAGGAATTCATGTAAATCTATCAAGAACCATGCAAACACCACAAAGAATTTCTTTGGGTACGCTCAATAACTTTTAAGAATTTGTAGCTATCCATTTGCTTCTTGTTTTTCCATTTAGTTTTAACTGGATTTTGGTTACTTATCCAGCCAAACCAGGAAGAGTTGTTGGACCTGTTGCACAATATGAGAATGGAAACATGATGAAAGATACCTACGATCGAAGGACACTAGTTAGAAGTTCAGTACTTCCTCCTCAGGCTGTCCCTCCTGCTTATTGTTATCGCAAACCCGGTGCTGGAAATCAAGAAAGGTCTGTAGTGGAAGTCGAGAGGGACTTGTCTTCACAAGCCAAGCAAGCTGCACAGTGTGGCATGGCAGCGAATGTTGCACCGGATGTAGCTATTAGCATCGACTCCAACCCATTTTTTATGACTCGGGTGGGAGTCAGTAAGGTGGAACATGATGACAGAATTGCTGTTGACACAAACTACTTGCAGACAAAGGCTCCATATGGTGGGATTGGCGCTGCGGCTGCCACTGCGGCAGCCCACCGCAAGGTTGGAACTGTTCAGTTCGGCATGCAAAGGATGTATTAGGCGAGCATTCAACGAGTTGGGTCATGGTAATGATGCATAATTAAGCAGTTCATACAGAGGCAGAGGAGGAAGATGGAGCACAGTTCATGCATGGCAGGAAGGGCTCCATCGAGGGGAGGATGGATATAAGCACTCCAAGGTGGTTGTGATGAATTGAGGCAGTCGGTGCTTTCCTTTAAAGAGCCAGCTTTCTGTGGTTATGTTAGATACGAGTACATTTATCTTGCTTCAAGAAACTATATGTAAGCAAAATTATACAATCAAATTCAAAAAACGAAACTCTCTGCCCCTTACCTGCTTGTGGAGTTCATATGAACATTAAACATAACTTGCATGCAAAGCACGGTTGGCCTTATACAACGCTGTTACTTCGAGCCTCCTAAGGATCAGCCTTGATTACACAAAAACCTATATGTATAGAAGTTACAACTTACAACCATACAGGATTACCTTTTGTTGTAGCACTTAGGTAACTAAAACTCGTCTAAGAAAATGAATGTTAATGGTAGTAATGGAATTCAAGCAACAAGGGAAGGACAGAAAAAATTGAAAAACAACGCCTGAATTGTACCGAACCGACGGTTTGGTTTGAATTTTTATAAAAAAGTCGAACAGCCCAAAAATTGAATTGGACTGCTCCGATCTCGCTGGGTTTGTTGTCCTTACCTTTTTAAACTCGAATCAAACTAAACTAGTAATGTTGGGTGATTCTGTTTCCAATTAAAGATATGAACCGAATCAAATTAGATATGTCGAATTGAACCATATGAACCAAAATTGAACTGAACTGTGCTCACCCTTACAGGAGCCCACTCGAGCTAAGTTCTTTTGGACCATCAGATCATGTCTAATGCAGGTGAAATAACCCTTCACTGGTAAATGACTTAAATTATAAAAGACTAGAGTTGATGCGTGCTATCATCCTGAAAGGCCAAAATGACATCTAACCTGTAACCCTTTTGTCTCACGACTAGGCATGCTCTAAGCATCAGGCCCAAGTTGAAAGATCACTAAAAACAGATACGTACAGTTGGTGATAGAAAAAAGGTAGGGAAGTAAATGAGTTGGCAGCCACGGCCATCCAGCAACAAACTACAAGGCAAGACAAGGCAAGGCAAGAAGGGGAAGGCAACGGACAGTTTCTGACTCACACACAAATGCACCCACATCATCAGTACATTACACATGCATGATGAATTCTCTCCTCTTCTCTCCTCTTGTGATTATAATTATTATGATGGGTGCGCATAGTTCCATGCCATCATTATTCAATTCCCTCACCCTACTTTTCTGTCCATATTGGGAGTCATGGACCCCTCTTTGCACGTATGCTTTGTCCCCATGAGCCCCATCAGCTGGACCATCTCCTCCTTCACCACATGCACTTCTCATTAAGAATCAGTGGTTTCAATTATCATTTCAATCCTAAGAAGTTTGTGTCTCCTAGATTAATATTGTTGAGACGAGTAGGATTTACTTGAACCAACGTCTGATTGTCCTTAGCACCACCCTTGTTAAGATTGCCAATTATTTACACGCACGTGAACGGCCGAATCATCAACCTAGTAGAATCGCAATAAGCATCTCGAAAATGATTTAATAATGATGAAGTGTCTTTAGATTAGTTTGATGAATAGTAAAATGTACTAATCCAGTTGCATTAGGTCACCCAACCAGGCCTATAAAACCTTGTACTTGACTTGAGTACGGATCACAAAAAAGAAGGAAAGAGAAAAGAAAAGGAATTGCAAGTAGAAGAGAACTCCAAGAGAAAGAAAGAAGAAGGTGGTGGGAGGGAAGGGTCTGATTCTTTTCTGATTGCGATTGTGATCCAAGAAATGTTAATTAATTAATTATATTTATTTAGAATAATAATAAATAAAGTATAAAATAATAATATGTATAAATATAATGTAGTGTGTGAATGTGACAGCAACAAGAGAAGAAGGGAAAGGGAACTTGGGTTTGGCTTTGGGTGGGTGGCTCTGATCCCATGGAGCCCCATATGCCCAACACACCAAATCTCTAACGCAATCCCAATGACCAAAACCACCCGCTGGTTTCCTCCTTGGAAACACCACCACTCCTTCCCCATAATAATATTATTTACAACCTCCGATTTATTATTTATAGACTAAATATTTATAAATAAATTAAAAAATAAAATTTTTTAAATATGAGATTTTTTTTTTGTGGGGCTCTAGGTGGGTCCCGATGGGAGTGCCACTTGGCAACCATGCCAAGCTAGTAATGTAGATCACAGGTAGGAATGGAGAGAGGGAGAGAGGGAGAGAGGGAGGCACTGAGGCACATGGGTGGTGTTAGGTTCAAGAAAATCATGTGATCGCATGTGCTCTCTCTTTCCCTTTGTTTTCTACTGTGGAGCCCATTGACATTGCTCTCTAGTCCATACTGTAATTTCACATGAACCTATCCACACCTGATCCCATGGAGAGTCTCCTCCCACCCCTCCTCCCGCGCGTTCGCCTCTTCCTTCCCCCATATGTTTTTCTCTCGTTATTATTAAGTAAATTTAGGTTTTAATTGGTATTAACAATATTTATTTGTTCATATACAACAGAAGATCTCAATAGATGTGGTAGTATCTTATTCGATTTTATTTTAGACCTAATTTAACTGTGACAATTAAAAAATTATCATGTATCACACTAGTTAACGTATTAATCGTGACAATTACGAAATTATCATGTATCATACTAGTCAACATAAGTGAACCTAAGCAGGGATGAGAGGGAGTTGTTGCCCGCACTCAACAAATTATTCTCCATTGGTTTTTTTCAATTACTAGGCTAGCGTTAGGATCAAGTAATTAAGGTAAAGAACATAGTATAATGCCTGTTAAAACACCTCTAAGAGATTGAACAAGCAATCAACTATTAGTTTATTATGAATTTTATTCTTTTGAAAAACGTGTAAGAACTTCTTTACTTTATTTGATCGAGAAAAATTCATGTATCTGCCACTACTAGTCAAATGATTCATTTATGATGTAAATAGATTACATGGCATTTGTGTCGAAACCTTAATGAACAGGACAACGCGCTTGGTTAGATAGGTGAAGAAAAGCACTAGAGTCCAAATCCAAAACAAGGGATTGGGAAGCCAAAACTAGTGGGCCAAAGCTTCGTTGGCATTGACATTTCTGGAGCTCAACAATAATTTAACGCCAACCTCATACACACCTCCTTCCTCTCTTCAGTTCACAAAGAAAGTCATAACCCACCTTTGCCTTTCTCTCTCTCTCTCTCTCTCTCTCTCTCTCTCTCTCTCTCTGTCTGCCCCTCACAGACCCACACAAACAACTTCTTCCTCTGTTCTTCCTCCCCTCAAACTCATGGAGGAAGCTCAAACTCAAACCCAAGTTTCCAAATCTACATTCAAGAGAAAGCAAAGAAAAACCCAGCAAAAATCTCACATGGGTAATGCAGTGCATCAATCTTTATCCAGCTTTAACCAACTGAGAGCAGAGTCTACTCAACGAAGAGCCCGAAAACAGAGAAGGGAAGAGTGCATGAAGACTAATCAGCCCAGTGATGTAAAGAATGGTGGTGAAGAAGATGGTGACAAGGAGGAGGAGGTGGAGAAGAAGATTGAGGCATTGCAGCGGATTGTGCCAGGGGGGGAGTCACTTGGAGTTGACAAGCTGTTTGAAGAGACTGCTGGGTACATAATGGCCTTGCAGGGTCAGCTCAAAGCCATGAAAGCTCTTGCAAGCTTTGTTGAAGGTTTGGAGAAAGAGAAGAGGAAGTTTGGAGGTTGATTGATTGATTGATTAATTATGGCCTCTTGCTGATTGGGAGTTTGGAAGGTTCTTATTATGGTTCCATGACAGACCAATGAAATCTCTTCTTCTTTTTTGTCCTCTCTTTTTTTTCTTTTTCAATTTTCTTTGTTGGGTAGTAGTGGGTAGCTTATTTTTTTTCTTCTTCTTTATTTTTCCTCCTTATAATGTTAATTTTTTCATATTTTTGTAATGAACTAATGGATAGGAAAAGATCAAGTTCTCTAGTACTAAAGAAATGATATAATGCCTTTTTAATACATCGATGTATGAATTTTATTTTCCATATATATATATATATACAGTCTCTTTCTATTAAGCGATGCCTGGATCATCTGCATTTTGCAGGAACTTCATGGCACTGCAGGCTCAGAAATCTGATTATCTGAGAGGCTAGGAGTTGTGATTAGATAATGATAGTTTTGCTGCATCTGGTGGTGTCTGATCTCTCTTGTTTTATTTGGATTGTTTAATTATACTTAGGAAACTAATGGTTAGTGTCTTATGAAAAAGATTGAGGTGGTTTAGCATGTGGTTAGTGAGCTACTCTCAGTGACTAAACGTTAATGCTGTACTGGTTTTGGCATCTTATACGGAAGCATTATTAATGAGGGCTAAAAGTAGCTTTTAATTAATTGGTATTTTGACTTAATTACCCCCTTAAAAAGTTTAATATATCAATTGGAAAACAAGACAAGAATATAAATTTTAAGCAATAATAATATATCTAGGTTGAAGGCTTTTTCATGTCACATTACATATGCGTTAAAGTAGAAAGAGAAAAGGTAACCATGTGGAGATAAATGGATAACTGATGCGTAATTTTTAATTTATTCTCTCCACGAGTTTGAAACTATTACGACTTTATTTCACTCATTACATTACATATTACGTGACGTGATGAAAGAGATATATACATTGTATATAACCGATGATAAAGAAAAAACAGAAGAAATTTTTAATTGAGAAAAACCAACCGATGATAGGCACATTGTATGCATTAATAACATCAATTAGTTAAGTGGTTTTGATTTATTTTGACATTTTTCTTTGTAAGCCTAATTTGAATCATGCATGATAAGATTATTTTGGTCACCCACGATGTTGAGCCGTGATTTATTTTGACACACTTGGTGATGTCGTCGCTTGTGGCTTTGTGCAACCTTCCAATGTTTGACTTCGACTTGGCAAGTCTAATGATACTTTGTTTAGTCAAAGTACCTAACTGGATTTCCCCTTTTTGACATTTGGTTATTGGCAACATATGATCAAATCAAATCAAACCGTTACTTCTTCTCTATACCTGATCTTGTCCCCAGAACTAAGCCCAAGAGGGCTTTAGAACTAAAATAGGTCATCAGTTAAATCGATCTCACCCAACATAATATATCTAATCATAAACCCTTCTACTCTTCATGCCCCACTCTCGTTTGGTGGTTTGCCTTGAATATAATTAGAGTTGAATTCAAACCAGTTCATATGAGTCTTAAAACACAATATATGTTGATTGTGGTTCAATTCCAACATTTATAAGTTAATCAAACAACGATCATGATATTTATCAAATTTAATTGAAATAGTACAACTCAATCCGACTCACCAGACGTAATTAGGTCACACTTGAAGTGTTCAATTAAACTAAGTTGACTAACTATTACAATTAATTAGACTACTCCCATTAAATTACGAGCACCGTCAAAATGAAATATAATCGTTCAAGACTGAAGATCTAGATCTTAAATTTTAAACTTGAGACGTCTTTCAATACTGACGAGAGAAATACCACTAATTTGAAAAAAAGTTGAGACGACCATAAAGGCATTGCACTGCACCACTTGGGAGGCAAAAGTTTATGGGTAGTTGGAAACCACTGTGTCCAACGGGTGCATGCATGTGTGGACTGTTAATGTGCATGTTGGTTGAGTAGAGTTGCACTCAAGACTGATGAATTTAAGAAATAGATAAGAAGAAGAAACAAAGGAAAAGTGGCCTTGTCTGAAAGAAAAGCACTCTGCCGATGGATCGCATCGCCAATGGCAGGTGTGGTCCTCCCTCATGGAACATTCATGGTATTTGTTAAGGTGCTTGCTCGCTATATCATGCAAACAAAAACTGAAAAAAAGGCTGTCAAACTTGGAATTTCGAATTTTTTTCTTTTTTTAAGTTAAAGCGACCAAATAAAATACTGCAGACGTTGTTGCCCATTCTCTTATGTTTCATCTATCATCTCCCTGCCTCCTCCGTGCTTTATGTTTCATTCCATTTTGCTTGGGGCTTGGCCGAGAATGACATGAGATTGGGGCTTGGGTGGGGTGTTTTTGCTGCCGACAATAATTAGACTGCACAATGGGCCTCTCCCCCTACATCCGATGGCTTAAAAGATAGGCCCTCATTTGTTGGATAGAGATTCTATGAAAGAATTTTGTTAAGGTTAGTAGCTTACGTGACGAGTTTTGACCATTAACGATAGGTGCACCTCACATGTATTAACAGTCAAAAATAATACATGCGCACGTGAGTTACTACTAAGGTGGTTCATGCTTGCTTTATCGTCTAGTGACAATTTTAAGTGAACCCGCTTTTCGAAATCAAGGGTGTTCTAACTAACAATTGAGTCCTCGCAGGAGATAATTGCTCATTATACGACTCACCAAACTTCTCATCAACAGTCAGGAATTACACACGCACACGCATAAGCGATGCAGGCAACATATTATCTAGAATGTCTCAAATTTTAAAACTCTAAATAATAAAATATTTTTGAAAAAATTGAAAACTCTAGGTACAAAATTAAAAAATAAAAAAAAATGGAGGAAGAAAGAAGGTGAGTGAGTGACCTCGCTGGCCGCCATGGTGATTGTGCGGCCAATCATTGCAATTGTTCCAACTTTGTTAAATAAGTTTCAAATGAAGGGTTTTTTTTTTTGGTCAAGAGTTTCAAATGAAGGGTAGGGTTGAGATTTTGTAAATATTTATTGGGTGCCCAAAAAGAATAAGTAAATTTAGGTTTTATCCACACAAAAACTTTCAATTTTGGGAAAAGCCAAAGTTTTTTCAAAAAAAACAAAAAAACATCTTAATTTTCAAATCAAAGACATGCAAATATAAATGATTACTTAAAAAATTCAAAAATAAATAAGGACAATTTTGTCCATTTTAATTTCTTTTAAATATTTTCTCTCTCCTTTAACTTTTTTTAAAATCTCCCGAAAGAATATTACAAATTTGAAAGATTGAAGATGAGTATCCAGAGACAAGTTTGGGCTAGATGTTTATTTCAAATCCAGCCCAACAATCAAAATCCACTTGCCCACCACCCGCCAAGTGGTTTAAATCATCAGCAAAATCAGAAAGGGACGGGTCCCACAACTTTTAGCTCGTGCACCGCACCATCGACGACTCTCAGCCGTCCGTTCCTCATCACTGATTAGATTCGATGCCTCCTGTAATTCTAGGGAAAAAGAAGACGGAGAAGGGTAATGGAAATTTGTAAGAAGTAGAAACCCTAAAGGCTCGTCACCCTCATCTGGCCCTGTTTACTCGGAACACTCTCGTCCCACGCAGATCACCTCATCAGTAGAAGCACCATTGCTGATTGCTTTCGGGTTTGGTTTTCTCTCATACTATTCCTATTTCTTTGAAGAATTGAAGTCCTATTATTCTCGTTTTCGTTTGAAACTGCAAGAAAATTGATAGATGAAACTTATTTATGCGATTTTGAAATTTGCATTTTGCATTTTCGATTTTCTGGTTGTGATTGGCTTCTGTTCTTGTGTGTGTGCGTGCGCGTGTAGGTTTAGACATGGCAGACGAGAAGACGGTTGAAATCGTCGACGATACTGAGGCCTTCTACGATGCCGATCAGACGGCGGAAATGGGCCGGAAGATCGAGGGTTTGGAGCGGGAGAAGCTGCAGTTGGAGCGCGATAACAAAGAAAGCAATGAGAAAATCAAGGAACTGACGACGGAGATCGAGAAGTTGAAGAGAGGCGAGAAGGACACGAAGGAGAAGCTCCGGGAGATGGAGTTGGAGATCGAACGGAACGACGAGGGAAAAAATGTTCTGGAATCGGTTGCGAATAGAGCGATGGAGCTTGAGACTGAGGTATCGAGGCTCCAACAAGAACTGATCTCGGCGATGGCCGAAGTGGAGGAGGCGAATAACGAAGTTGCGGAGCTGAAGCGTGTTTTGGGAGAGAAAGGAGCGAAAATTGATAGATTGGAGAAAGAGCTTGAGAGCCTGAAGAAGGCCAAAGCTGAGAGCGAGAAGTGGGTTAGGGAATTGGAGAGGAAGATTGGGGTTTTGGAAGTGAAGGAAACTGAGGAGAAGAGCAAGAGAATTAGGGTTGAGGAGGAGATGAGGGAGAGACTTGATGAGAAAGAGAATGAGCTTAGTTTGTTCAAGAAGAAAATTGAGGAATTGGAGTCGGTGATCACTAAGAACGGTGTTGAATTGGGGAAGAAAGTGAAGGAGACTCTCGATGTCGAGGCGGCATTGAGGGAATCGGAGGACAAGTGCAGAGCCGTGGAACTGAAGATGGGACAATTGCAGAAGGATGTGGTGGAGGCTAACAAGGTTATTAATGGATTGAGGGAGAGGACTGTTGGGGCCATTAATGGGACTGTGGATGAAATGAAGGAGATTTTGGAAGGCGGAGAGACGGGTCCAAAGGGATTGAGCTTGCCAGTTGTTGCAGGGTCTACTGGTGCCATTGTTGCCGTGGCAGCTGCTGCCGTCTATGTGTTGTATCTAAGGCCTAGGTGATTGGATTGCGATGCGGCTATAGAGAAAAAGTCCGGGCAGGTTTAAAGCTAGAGGTTAGGGTTTATTGATTAAGAGCATGTTACAATTTTGTTAGAAATGCTTTTTTTGTTGGCTTTTTGGTTTTTTTATTATGAGCCTATGGTTGTCATGTTACCTCAATCATTTTGGGATGCTTTGCTGTTTAGCTTTTACTTGCTTGGTTGGAAAAAAACTTCATATATATAGTTTTGCAGATTTAATATACTTCCACTATCGTCTATACTGTATTTTGAATTGCTTGAATAACCCAAATGCAGTATCAAGATTTTTTACTTATTATTTGATGTTGTACTTGTAGCACGTATATTCTAATTCTGTTTAATCGTTTTTTATATCTCGCATCACTTTTACTAAGATTGTCCAATTGCCTTGTTGGTGCTTTCCTTAAAATGCTACTTAGTAGGTTTTGATAAAAAATTGTTCTGTAATCAGAGCCAAGCCGGTAACCCATCAGTGATCATAGCCTTGGTCACCTGTTGTTTCTAATTTAGTGCCTTGTTGCGCCCCCCTTTTCATTTTTGTTTATTTTTTGCCCACTTAGTGTGGTGCTTTGGGTGGGGGGGGGGGGG
>NC_034011.1:19013927-19057449 GCF_000346465.2 Prunus persica | reverse complement strand
CTATACCGACACACAAAGACAGTACTGGTGGTATGCCCTAATCCTAACCATTTTATTCCATCAAGGAAAACATGCTCTCTCTGGATATAATAATAATTTCTTTTTCCCGTTCTGTATGCATCTGCCTGTTAAAAGGATATTGTTTCCCCTCGTTTTACTCACTACCCTTGTGCTTATCCAGGTACGATGTATTGCTACGGACCTCGAGAGGAAAAAGGATATCATGAGGGGGTGGGGGGGGGGTTAGGTGTTATGAATTGTTACAATAGGGACTCTCAATAAGACAAGTCCTCAATTCGGTTAACTGTAGAACACCATTTTTACGTAGAAGCCGAAGTGTATCTGTCGGTAGGGAAACATTCATTAAACCATGTTTGTTCAACCAGTTTAGCTGCTTTATGGTGCAATTTGTGGAGGCTCAAACTCACTTGGGTTTCTTTGAGAAGTTGATCCTCCGTTTAGGTACAATCCACGTTAACTTGTTAAGCAATCATCCCCGTTGCTAATGAAATGTATATCGATCTTATCCGATAATCCAGTCGTGTCCGTTTTATTGCCACAATATCCTGCTCTTTCCGGCGGTTCGTTAAGAAACTTGGTTTTAGTGTTACGTGTTATGATCTTGGTTGTACTTGGAATAAGAGTATGTGGAATCAGAGTATGTTGCATATGTGCATAAAGACTCTGCCCTGGTTGAGATTTGGAGTTTTTCTCAAGGACGTTGGGATTTGGAGTTACATGTGAAGTTATCAAAATTGTAGCTTGGATCATTACAGACAGGTTAAGATATCCCTTTTGGATTTGGATAACAGAAGTTAAAATCTTGTACAATTTTAGGTTGACTTCACTTTGTCATATACTCATTTGTGAGAGATCTATTGTCAAATTAATACACCCTTTCCAATTTTTTTTAACATCTTTTGCCCGGTCCTTACTTTTTATTTTGATGACTTACACAATCTATCATTCTATCATTGCTATGTGAATGATTGTTAGTTGTTGATGTGTATGGAACACGGTCTCGTATTATGCACGTTTTGATAATTGCTTAGCGAGGATGACTCTCCTTAGCATTTAAGGTATGATAAACAAATGGATGATATACATTTTGGTAACAAACTTTTCCGTTCAATATTTACCCAAAGAAACAGAACAGAGCAAAATCCTCAATAAATACAATACAAATCACTGTAGGAATATCAAAGAACGGTTTTTTTTTTCTTTTTTTTTTCCTCAATATAAATACGGAAAATATAATTAAAGAACCACTAACGAAATTCACTCCACACACAATCACGCATAACCCAATCTCAATCTTCCGCTCCTAAGCTAAACGAATGTGAAGCTCCAAATCGCTGAAAAGGCTTATATAATTAAGTGTAGCTGTCTCAGTCTCTGCAACCTTCATCTCTAGTTCTCAGCTGCACCATAACGCTTTGCTTTGTCTCTGCACAAATTGGATTAAAAAAAAACTAGTTAGCTTACACTTTTGATGAACACGTCGTCGTCGTTTTTTTTAATACAAACGATAGTCTAAACTATAAGGGAATGAGGGTTTCTCATACACTATCAATAGTGTCATAGGGGTTCGAACTTGAGACCACTAGTCTACAAGTTAAGACTCTTTTTCACTGGACTAGACCCCATTGACTGGTGAACATGTTGTTTAGCACTGTGCAAAAGGAAATGAGATGCAATGTCGAAACATGGTAGGCCACCAGCTGTAAAGCCATGTTTCTGAAGCAACATGTTAATATACAGAGTTTATGCCAACACATGCCACCACATGACAGCACATTCCAAACTTTTATTTGGTCAATTCTTTCACCCAAAAATTCAAGAAAAAAAGAAAGTAGGAAAACATGAATGAATTCTCAGCAAAAAAAAGAAGATATAAAACAAAATCTTAAACAGGTGATGGGACAGTGTTTCGTTAGGAGTCTTAGGTGAGTTTGAGGTTGTTCATGAAGAGCACATTTAGTATATCTTGTTCTTCCCACTCAGATCGATAAAACGACCTTTTATCATACACTATGCACAATAGAGTTCACAACATAAACTAATCTAATGATAATTAGACTATGATCTTGATGTAATTTACCTCGAATTATCGATTGGATCGATGCAGAACTTCGAAAAGTCCACAGCAACTCTTCCATGAAGTTGGTTGCAGGGGGCGTCCAGTGACAGAGACAATAGGCTGCCAACACACGAAACCAAGAGATGATCATTCAATTGAAAAGAATTTCATGTGAGCTAGAAAATATTAAACATGTAAAGAAACAGTTTAATCAACTTAATTACCGGATTTCCGGTGCTTTCAGGAATCACAGGCTTCCCATACTCTTCTCCAGCATCAGCTGATTCAAGTGGAGGAGGAACCTGATCAGGCGACGGCTTCGAGGATCCATCAACAACATTCTCACTAGATGACTCTCCAATTGTCTCTTCAATTCCCTTTGACACCACATCTACAACCTCACTCTTTTCTTCAACATCTGTTATGACTGGAGCAGGCTCATCATGCTCACTCAAAGAAGGCAATGCTGGTTCCTCAACCTCCTTGGACACCAAATCTGTTTCAGCTAAAGAAACCCCATTGCTCTCATCCAAATATGTCAATGTTTTTTCCTCAATCTGCTCTGACACCAAATCTGTTATGGCCGGAGAAGATTCATAGGTCCCGTCGACAGATACCAAAACTTTCTCCTCTTCTTCCTTCACAGCTTCCAAATCATCAACAACACCTTGATCCAAATGGTTGGACAGAGATTCAACAGTCTCAACAACCACTACGGAAACTTCTTTCGTCTCCTCCACTTCCCCTGAATCCGCCACTTTAGCACTCTTCTCACCAGCTTCTGTCTCTTCATCCGAACTGCTACTACTCGAACCCGAATCATCACCGTCATGGGTTTTCTT
Organism: Prunus persica; assembly: GCF_000346465.2. NCBI lineage: Eukaryota > Viridiplantae > Streptophyta > Magnoliopsida > Rosales > Rosaceae > Prunus > Prunus persica. The sequence continues at coordinate 19,054,527 of NC_034011.1, read as the reverse complement.
TCCAGCCGCAGAATAATCATCAATAACTATGTCCGTCACAGATTCAACCACCTTAACTTCATCATCTGGTTGAACTTTCAGGGTCTCCTCTAAATTCCCGTTTGAAGAATCCGCCATTTGGTTAAGATCTGCGGAAACTTTCCGTCTCTCTTCTTCTTCTCCTCCTAATGAATATTGATAATCAGAATGGCTTTGACAAGTCACAGAAGCAGTCTCACAACCACTCAATTCTTTGCCATCACAAAATTTCAAGTCATAAATTTCTCTCTCTCTCTCTCTCTCTCTCTCTCTCTCTCTCTCTCTCTCTCTATATATATATATATATATATATATTAGTTTAACATGGTACAGAGAGAACAAAAATGGAATTAAGAAAACATAAAGGAAATTACAGATGGATCAATCAGAAATAAAGTCAAACTATGTGGAAGCCAATTTCCAATTAAGCAAATAACAAATAGGAATCCAATAAAGAGAAACAGTAAGAGAGAGAGAGAGAGAGAGAGAGAGAACCTTGGACATGAAGGATAGGTGGAGACTGGTGGATGGATTCTTTGGTTCGCGTCATTTGTTTCTTAGCAGATTTTGAAGTGGTTTTCTTTGGACGTGAATGCGAACGTGAAGGCATGGCCTGCTTGTTGACTGGTGGCTGTGAGTTTACAAAGAAATAATATATTCATATGGAATGGCAGATAGAGCAAAGAAAGAATGCCGTGAGTTTGATTTTTAACGTTTTTGAAATTGGAACGGTCAAGGAGGGAAATACAACGCTACATCTGCACATATTTGATGCATGGGGGGCCCTCCGGAGTTAAAAAGGCGGGAGCTTTACTAAACGGTTTCAATGCTTCAACCAAGAGTCACCACCAGTGTGCGACTTTGTGTTTCATTGGAGTGTTTTTTGGCAGTGTGAAAAAGTTATATTCCTATACTTAAAACCATTTTTCTGTAATGGTTGATCGACATAGATCTTTATTTGGAATTAAAGAGGTATTTTTTATGTTTAAGACGTGCGAAGTATTTTTTAATGAAATTTTATACATACTATTTTTATTTATTTATTTATGAGTTTTTAACTACAATGGTTTATGAACTTATACTCAAGTTTCATTTTGGTTATTCAACTATTTTTTTTGCCATTTTGATTTTCCAACTCTCTCATTCGTTCCTATTCAGTCATTCCATTACATCATTTGTAAATTTCACCGTCAATTTGAAGAGTAAAACCCTCATTGTGGGTTATTTATAGGGGAGGTGAAACTATTGAGGTGAGGGGCCATCTCAAGATTGTGATACATGTGAGTTGTGAGGGACCATCTCCAAAATGTTAATGGAGACCTCTACTAGTTTTAAAGCTGTATAATGTAGTGGTGCTTTTAGTCCTTGTAGTTTATCACTTTTTCCACTATGATCCTTGTAGTTTTAATTTCGAGCAATTCAAGGACAATCTCTAATTTTTTGCCTAATTACTTTAATGTGGAGGGGCATTTCGGCTTAATCATGCATCCCCTCCACAACTACTCCCTAGCCACCCAAGCAACCCTTATTGTAGCTTTTCTTATGCTTTCAAGTCTCAAGCCCCCTACTTTATCATGGGTTCATGAGGAGAGGTTTTAGGCAAGGCATGGAATTAGTTTTGGAGTTTGATGAGAGAGCGATAGTGAGGGGAAAAGGTGGTTGTGGAGGGAGGGAATAAGGTGATAGTGGGGGTGGTTGGGTCGTGGCTATAGAATTGTTTGGGCCAAAAGAAATTTAAAAAAGCACCAGCCCATCTTCGCAAAGAAAGGGCCATAAAACAGAAAGGAGCAGAAAAATGGGCTTCAATTACCGGGTCAAGAAAGAGCCCAATCCACGTCAGAGACCTACGTCTTTTTCGAAAAAGACAGAATTGTAAAAAACGCCAAATTAAATGGCGGTTACAAAACTAAGCAGATCGATAAAAGAAAAATTGAATTGGGCCCAGTCTACAAAAACCTACAATTTCTCTCAAAAAGCCCGGGAACAAATAAGCAGATTTTTTCTGGGGAACCTGTTCTCAAGGTCTAAAATATCGATGATATCGGAAATATCGGTAGTCCAAAAATATGGAAATTTCGATGGAAATATCGGGATATTATCGATATCGATAAAAATTGAATAAAAACCACGAAAATTGTAAGAAAAACTTGGAAATTTTTATTGAAACTTTGGAGAATGTCAATTTAGTCAATTATCTATGAGTTTATCACAAAAAATTAGAAGGAAATGCATTGCATGATGGATTTAACTAATTTAAGTTGATTATACAGCAAGCGGGCAAACACTATGAGTGTAAAAAATATGTAATAATTAATGCAAAAGATTAAATACACCGTAATCATTCATATATAATGATTTACTATAATATTTTACACTTTATACATTTCATGGTAAGATACATAAATGACTTAGTACCACATAGAGTTCCTACGAGGTTCAAAATTTTCACTATCTTCATCATCTCTATGTGTAGAGTAAGTGTATTGTGAAGAGTAGTCATCAAATGATAAATCCCCAAAATAGTTTTGCATGCAATTGTTAACATACCACCCATATAAATATAAATATTTTAGCATATTATCACAAAAACATAAGTGATATGGTGTTTAAGGTGTTGGAGGAGTAAAATAGGAGGGGTTCATATCCCCTTTGTGCTTGTTTCTCCCCTTTTTCCCTTTTTTTTTTAAATAACTTTTTTTTCCTTCACATCGATATTTTCGATATTTTCGATATTTTAGCGATATTACACAGATATTTTGACAAAATATTGCTGAAATGTGAGCGAAATTATCGACATCGATATTTTTCGATATTATCGTCGATATTGTCGATATTTATACGATATGTACATGGATATGTTCCGAAATATCCGTGATTCAAAAAAACCGAAATATCCTCGATATTTTCTCGATATTATCGATATTTCAGACTATGCCTGTTCTCAAGGAAGCCCACGTGACTGACTGGAAAGACTTTGGAAAGTCAACATTTTCAACTGAGTTGATAAGAGAGTTAAATAGGGGTATGTTTGAAAAAGACATTTGAAAAATCTCTGCCACTAGAAGATCAAAATCCCTTTTATATACTCAGAGAAAATTCTGCTCCAAGGAAAGGCACCATTTTCGAGAGATAAGCAGACTGTGTTTTGAGATAAGTAGAAAGTAGGGAGTTGTTCAGATGGAAAATCAAACTAACCATCACAATTTGAGCTCTTACAAAGCAGTTGGAATTAAAGAAGAAGGGTTAGGTTTTCTTTCAGAAAATACAGGGAAGTGACTGCCTTAGGAACTGACTATGGAGGGCTTATCTGCCAGAATTGATAAAAACCATTTTCTTTGCATTTTTAAAAATAAAAGATCATTTTCAGAAAATCTGCCGCCCATTTTTAAAAGGATTGGAAATCCTACTTCAGCATTTCCTATAAATATAAGAGAGGGTGAACAGAGCAAAAAGACAATCAATCAAACAACAAAAAAATCAGTCAAAAGACAAAAACTCAAAATGATCACTTGATCTCAAAGAACCTTCAAACAAACTGAAGCAATTACAAGCTCATTAAGCTACAAGAAAGAAGTCAGCTACAAATCAAAACTTCTAGTTTCAGACTTAGAATAAGTCATTCAAAATGAGATTTCTCTCCTTACAAATTTGGTTCAGCAAAAGCCAAAACAAGCAGAGTTTGAGTTATTACAAATATGAAAACCTCAACAAATTTATGGAGAGCCCTGACCAAGCAGAACAGGTACCACAGTGCAGTTCCAGCTCAGTAATTCTCAAGTCCAGCCACTTATGCCCCTTTCAGACTGAAGAGGCCGCAATTCTGCCTGTTCAAAAAGTCTTCCAGGATTTGAAATATATTAAAACTCTGCCAAACTCTAAAGTTGGTATCGATTTACAACTAAAGCCTAGCAATTAAAGTTGGGAACAGTCCAGTCGAGCACAAGCATACCTAGTCCAGCCCGGATCAGAAGCTTATGTCCAGGCAAAAATGGAAGTTCAGCCCTCTTTTTGTCTTTCTAGAGTTGATTTTTTACTGTAGAGTTTTGTAAAAGTCAGTTCCGCCTGAAACCAGTTCACTTCTTTAAGATTTATTCTGGCAAGAACTACCAACATTGTACTGTGAAAAATTATGAAGTCTTCACCAGTCTGAGGCAGGAAAAGAACTTACTTGGGAGATATTCCTTACCCAAATTCACAATCGTTTGTTTAGGAATTAGTAACTTGGGGCGCAAGTTTTCTATTTTTAAGAAGTCTGCTAGAATTTTTATTATTAGCAGTGACACACTCGCACACTAAAGAAAGTTGACTTGTTGACCAGTCAATGGTTTTCAAGGCAATGAGAAACTTTACCCTTCCATCACAGGAGCAAACATCAAACGGGTGAATAAGAATAGGGAGTGAGTTGAGTTAGGAGGAAGAGGTTGGGTGGGGACGGGGAGGGGGGGATAGGAGAAGGTGGTTGGGAAGGGGCTGCTGGATGTTTGTAGGGGTGGTTGTGGACGGATTATAAGTTGGACCGAAATGCCCCTTCATATTAGAGTAATTTGACTAAAAAATGGAGATTGTCCTTAAATTGCTCAGAATTGAAACTACATGAACAAAATTGATCAAATTGAAACTACAAGGACTATAGTGATAAAAATGATAAGCTACAGGGATAAAAAATGACTTTATGCCTAATTTAAATCTATTTGTACCCCCATAACTTACAAGTTAGGGCTAATGACAAAAGACACCCTATAAGTTTGGGGTCATTCTAAATATGGACCCCAGGGTATCAATTTTATCAATTTACAGCTTACGTTTTCAAAATCGTCCAATTTCATCCTTCCGTTAAGTTGACCACATGGTCAATTTTTCAATGCTAATGTGGCACCTTGATTTTAGACCACTTGAAAAATGGAGATTATAAAGATTAGTCTAAACACAAATTATACTCACAAGTACACAAGGTCAATCGTAATATAGTATGGAAAATACGAGGTCATTCCCACGAGGATTGAGTTCAACTTCCAATTAGTCTAACCTAATTTACTTCACAAAATACTTTAACTACTCTAATTATATAAACAAGAAATTAAACACATAGCATACTCAGGTAAACACAAAAGGGGTTTGTGAAAGAATGATTTAATTACCAACGAAATTAAAAGACAAAACAAATAGAAAGTCACGAAACACAAGGATGAGAAATTCAAATTGATAAAAGCATTAGGACAATGAATTCATCACTAGTAATCCGATATAGCCTCTTATTCACCTACCTATTAACTAACCATTTGATGTCGCCGCTTAGTTTTCCTTTTTCATGAATTACCTATGATATTTAGGTTAACTCGTATATTTATATATGCAATTCGCCCATGGTATTTAGGTCAAATATCAACATATAGAAACTCGTTAAGATTAGTGAAAACCTCCAATAAGCATGTAAATCCTAGGAGTTGGTATTTACCCTAGACGAGTTACAAATCATAATCACAAGAAGCGAGCCTCAAATTAAGTATGGTATTTACTCTAATTTACATCCGATTAACTCAATTAAAAGTCTAGATGGTGATCAAGCATCAAGATAATCAACCAAGTTATTAAGCACAGTGATTAAGAATCCAACATCAAATGACAATCAATAGATAAGTAAAATAAGAAAACTAGATTATCATACTAGGGCTACATCATGCCCTAGCAAAAGAAAATTAGTTACACTAATCATAGAATTCGGCATAAACAAAAACATAAGAAAGAAACAATAAAACTTAGCCAATTGCGGTACTCTTCCGGTGTCTCCAATTTCTCATAGTCTTTGCGTGTGTAACTCCCAAAGAAGTTGTTTCTCATGCTTAAATAGAACACCACACATTTGTTCCTACCATAGCTGGGCTTTTACGGCAGCCCAAAAATAAAGAAAAACCTAATTAAAACATAAATCCAAAATGGGTTGACTCCTCTTCCTACTTGGACTGAGATAACAAATCAGTTAATTTGCACGCATGTTTAGGGTCATTCCTCCTCCAAGAAAATTAGGCAAAAATATGTAAATTGTAGGTCTTTGTCTTATATTTCCAGCCATATATCGCACGCCTTGAGAAAAAAATTAGGAAAGTCTTCAAATAGTCATTCTTCCACAATAGCACAGTTTTGATGGGATTGCACCTTATGCTAACTTAACTTCAAAGACTGCTCTCATTGGCTACTCAGAATATTCTACAAAAATTCCACAATCATCTTCAAGATCTTAGCTTTCATCTCCAACTGGTCTTGTACTAAAACTCCACCAAAAAGTCGTATTTCCATTGAAAACCATTTACTTGCTATAGAAAGCTGAAAATTGAGAAAATAAAGTAATAAGTCCCTTTTAAACCAAATTCTCCTACAAAAACCAAGTATAAAGAGTACATAAATGTGTAAATTTATGGACTTATCACACCCGTGGGACCCAGCCCACTAACGATTTGACCATTCCGCGTATGACAGTTGAATGGTATTTTTGGGTTTCGACAATTCAAAAAAGAAAAAAGAAAAAAGAAATTGAGCCCAATTTCACAAAAATCCCCAAAAGTCGTCCTCAACCTTAGTTTTAACCTAAATCCTAAAACTACATAGCTGAGAGCTAAGAGCTATGATTTTGAAGAAGTGAGAAGCCCAAAAGGTTTATTCGACTGTTCGTTAACCCAGAAAACGAAGGAGAAATGAAGCATAAGGCGACGGTGTGTTGGTGTGGTAAGAGTGCGAGAATCTAAACCTCATGGACAATTTCGAATCCTAGGAGGCGATTTGCTCTATGTGCAAAGGTAAAAAACTGGATTTTATGCAAAATTTTAGATTTTGAATTGTAGCAGGTGCAAATATGAATTTACAGAGTGGGTTTTGTGCAGAGTAGATGGGGTTGTGATTTCTGGATTTGGTATGATGTGAAAATGTGTGAAAGGTCTAAAGTTGTGATTCCGGGCCTGCTAAAATCGTGGGATAAGTTAAAGAATTCACTAGCAAAGGCAAAACGTAGAGAGAAGGTTCTTTGGGCAGTATTGGTGGTGTCATGGATGCTTATTGTAAGGTTCTTCTTTGGAGGGAATGGTGGATCAGACGGATTGAAGCTGAAGACTTTGGAATTGGCATGAAATGTGGTGTTTTAGGAATGCACTGTGCTTTTGGTATGGAAAGTACCGTGCTTGTGGTGTAATGTACTATGCTTTTGGTATGGAAAGTACTGTGCTTGTGGTGTAAGAACATGTTTTCGAAAAAAGAAGAAGAAGAGAGAACCTGTTTTCCAAAACAAGACAGTTTCATATAGCGTCTAAACTATTAAGATGGACGTCTAGAAAAATATGGTGGATAAATGAAAACTTTTAAGACAATATATCACATGCACGCGATTTAAATATGAAACTGTTGAAACAAACATCTATATAAATACAATTGCGAAAAAATATTTACGAAACTTTATAAGTCGTGCATAGCGCGCGTGATTTAAAAAGAAACTTGTTTTACTCGCGGAAGCGCATGCAGAAAGACTAGTATGTATTATATATATATTGTCTGACATTGTTTTCTTTTCTTTTCATTTAGATATTTGATTAAAATACAATATTATTTTCCTTAAAGGACCAACACCTACCTATCTTATCTTTCCTCTTCTTTCACGTGTCCCTGCCTCCCTCCCAGTTCCCAGTTCCCAAGTTTTTTTTGCTTTGTTAAACTTATCTTTTTTATAGGTGCAATATTTCTTGAAAATCTATTTTGAACCTTTGACAATTAGATTAGGGCCTTTCCACTCGAAACACAGAGAAGGTTCAAAGAGAGAGGTGGCGGTGAGCAGTGGCGGATTCAGAAATTTTCATTCCAGGGGTCAACATGTAAAAGGTTAAAAAAAATTCTATACAAAATAGACCCGTTGAAATGAAACAATAATACTCTAATTCATAGTTAATAGATAAAACCATACAAAATACTCATGTTCATTATCAAAGAGAATTGCATCAACTTCAAAAAATAGACACACATTGCAATACGCCAGAAATATCTCTAAGAATGTGATAATAAACCAAAAAATTAGTGCAATCATCTTCGCCTCCCAAGGCGTCTCGTCTAATTCGATATAAGAACTGGCATATCTTAGCGCAATCCTGCTCATTTTAGGGCATTTACGTCATTTTTTAGGTCCGTCGTAGTTTTGATACGGGGCTCTATCTGCGTTCTAACTCTCAAACTTTGGACGCTTATGAGTACTGTTTTAGGGGGAGCTTATTCAAGCAAATATTTCTTCAATACGTAAGAGTTAGGTTATTCTTGTAAAACTCTTTATGGATTTAACATATAAGGCTTTTTACCTAAATTGACCTTAGGTTCTTTCGTGCATTCATATCATACATGAAAAATTGTTTTAAGAAAAAATATTGGCTAAGTATGAAAAATGATTTTTCAGAATAATCATTTTCTCAAGATAATTTTTGGCGGCTTTTATTCCTTACACATCAAATAAGAAAACTTGATTTTATTGAATTTTATTATGAAGTATATATTGACTTAATGAGCCATCATTTTTAGCATAAATCATATTTTACACTACAACCAATTTTTCATATTTTGATTTGGTGGGAATTTGATTTTCTAGTATTTTTATTTGAATCCAAACGGGGGGTACTTCCTTATTTACATTGTAAACTTAAGTAAATGTCTTTGACATTTACTTAAATGTTGAAAATAGAAATAAGGTAATCTGCCTGCTGTGCTGGTGTGCTGCGCCCTCAGGATTTTATCAAGCAGTTTAGGGGTAATTTGCAGGGGTCAACATCTTCGCCTCCAATGGTGAATTTCGGGTTTGCAGGGGTTAATTGACTCCTCTTGCCCCTATGTGGATCCGTCCTCGAGAGTGAAAGCAGCAAAGAGGAGCATAGTGAGAGACCGAGACAGAGAGCAGAGAGAGGTCGATGAGATATCGGAGACAAGGAGAGGAGAGATAGCTTTGAGTTGAGAGTTCGAGATTAAAGTGAGAAAGCTTTACGCCGTGTCTGTATCTCCTTCTCGCTCTCCTCTTTGTTTAGGTACCATAAATTTTTGGATTTATGGAACCGCATCCGTAACTGTAGATTGTGGTCGGTATGAGAAACCGCAGATCTTGGTCGGCTTTCGTAATATATCGGCTTCTTTGCGGTAACAACTCCACGCCCAAAGTCTCTAAGCCCAATTCAATGTGGGCCCATAACAAACCAAAGTTAGACCAATTTTACATTACAATTCTCAAGCCCTGCCCTCTCCAAAAACCCTAAAACTAAAACCTCCAAAGTTCCAGTCTTTCCCGAGTTGTCTTCTCTCTCGACCACCCCTTTTTCTCTGCCCCATTCTCTTCCTCTGCCTCCATGGCTACGATCACTCCAGCTCCTACAGCTTCCACAACCAAACCCACCAAAGCCATCACCAAGACGGTGCGGAAAGCTGTAAATGCCCTCCTCAAATGGCGAAACTCCAAGTTGCAGACCGAGAAACCGGATCTCTTAGAATCCGACGAGTTCGCCTATCTCGTTCTCACCCTCAAGAAAATCCCACCAAAGGCTCGCATAAACGCCTACAAAGTCCCTCTCCCAAATCCTCTCCATTCTCAGCTCTCCGAGCTCTGCTTGATATACGACGATGGACCCAAGTCCAATCTCACCAAGGATTTCATCCAAAAGAAAATCAAGGCCGAGAACATACCCATCTCGAAAATTTTGAAGCTTTCGAAGCTCAAGACTGATTACGTGCCCTTTGAAGCCAAGAGGAAGCTGTTGTATTCTTATGATATGTTTTTGGCTGATAGGCGGATTGTGCCTTTGCTTCCGAAGTATTTGGGGAAGCAGTTTTTTAAGAAGAAGAAGATTCCGGTTCCTGTGGACTTGGAGCACAAGAATTGGAAAGAGCAGGTTGACAAGGCATGTGGGTCGGCCTTGTTGTTCTTGAGTACCGGGACGTGCAGCGTGGTCAGGGTAGCGAAGGTGTCGATGAGCGTTGATGAGATTGTGGAGAATGTGCTTGCGGCGATTAATGGGATTGTGGAGATTGTGCCTAAGAAGTGGAGGGATGTGAGGTCATTTCACTTGAAGTTTCTGGAGTCGCTTGCATTGCCGGTTTACCAGGCCGTGCCCGATTTGACATTGAAGATTGAGGGAGCTAAGAGTGATGAGGAAGGTAAGGAGGAAGTGAAAAAGGTTGTTAAGTCTGAGAGTAAGAGTTTGAAGAGTGAGAAAGTGAGTAAGAAGAAGGGTAGAATTCATGAAGTGAGGTATATGGATAGCAATGCTGGTGAGGTGCTTGATGATGATGAAGTGGTTGCTGAAGGGGATATTGGAGATGGTAAGCAACGTGAGAATGAAGAACCGGGTAATGGTGAATTGGGGAAGAAGAAGAGGAAGAAGGAAAAGGTTGTTGGTGAGTCTAAGGGTGACAAAAGGTTGAAGAAATCAGCTAAGGTGAAAGATGATGCTGAACTAAATGGGGAAAAGGGTGAGTTTAACAATGAGAAACAGTTGAAAAAGTCGGCTAAGGTGAAAGATGGAGATGATGAGGTTCCTGTTGAGAAACAGTTGAAAATTTTGGCTAAGATGGTAGATGAAGATGATGCCACTATCAAGCATAAGAAAGATGGGTTGTCTTCGAAGGGGAAGAAACAAGATGTTACAAAGATGAAAGCAGATGATTTGCCAGTCAAGGGCGAAGAGTCTGTTGGAAAGAAGGAGAAGAGGAAGAGTGAACATGTGAAGTTGAAGAGCGGAGAAGCAAAGCCGAAGATGGCTAAGAGAAGTAAGAAAGCAATAGAGTAATTCAGCATAGCAGGCTACAGACGGGAATTCAACACATCCGAGCAAGTATGGCTGTCCATGATAAGTCTGTTTGGCAGAAATTTTGATTGTTCAGTATTTTATTGTGGTATTGATGTTATGATCTTTTTCTTATTTTATGAATTGACTCTGCCTATTTAATTTATGTCTTCGTTATGGCGATCATACAAAATGGTTATGTTTCTATTTGTTTGTGCATGTGCTTAAATCTGAATTTTGAACTAAGGTTGAGTCACTCTGAGTCTATTACTTTCCCATCATGGGTGAATTTGCATCTCTATTTCCAAGAGGGTGAGACCTTGAAACTTCAAGGAATGAAAATGAGTGCTGAAAACAATCTCTGTATAATTTTCGGGAGTTTGTTTCCTTATTTGCAATCAATAGTAGTTACAAGTGATCTGGAGAAGTGATGGCAGAATGATGACGACTAATTGAAAATTATTTTTTATTAGCAAATCCATTCCTTTGTTTATAGTTCATTCCATTAGCCACTTAGTGATTGACAAATCACTTATGATTAGAGCATGAATAATTCAAGCATATTAACAAGGTCCCTTGATGATGTGTTATAGTTACAAATCAACAGATCATCACAGCATTTCTTTGCATAATCTGGTTCTTCATTTTAAGTGCAGCAATGTGTAGCTTAATATCATGCAAGCCTTTCAATATTGATTGAACTGCTCCTTCATACCTGGTGTATTGAATTAGAATAATTGTGGAATGTATATAGGAGGTGTAACTCAGTCAATATTCCTTGTCCATGAGTTGTCTGCTGATTTTGTTCAAGGTGTGCAAAACCCCACTCTGAGCACTGTTATCTCTTTCATCTGATGAACTCTCGCAGACGGAAGTATGGGGTTAACATTTAATATCGTTGGAACTTTGCATCGTATTACTACTGATACTTCCTTAAATCTTCTCATCTCCTGATTACTTTGAAGTAGTCAAATGCATAAATCTTGCAACTTCAAGCAGGAGGGAACCATATATGTGTTCTTTATGCAGCCACCTTGTCTGTTTTGGTATTTCAGGGAGTGGTTTTGTGTCTTGGTTAAGAGTTAAGACTGCATGGACTGACTTTTGCTTTCTTTTCTTCACAAATCAACGTGGATTGCTTTCTCATAAATAAAAAACCATGGATCGTTTACAGAGAAATTGCATTTATAATGAGAGTTAACCCTCTAGCTTGGTAGTATTCTATGCTTACAAATACCAGAAGGTTGGTCAACATGTGAGTAAATTCAGTTGCAAGGTCCAATCTGAAGGCAACATTGTGCTCACCTTAGAACAGATTCATTTGCAAGATCCTATCTGAAGGCATGCTACCCAAAAAAAACAAGAAAAAAAAACCAATTTGAACACCGGGCAGCGCTTAATGCCAATCAACCTAGGATTCTAGTTTGGTTTGTGATAACAGGACAAGGGTAAGATATTTACCATTTTGGCTTTACATATCACCAATATAAAAAGATGAGTATCTAAGGTTTCTAAGAAATCTGTTTGCATCAGGTTGGCGTGATGCGGAGTGAAGCTTTTACAGAAGCATACCAGGCTCAATCACAATCACAGCCATTCTTGTAAATGACTTTTAGCTTGAGTGATTTAGAGTAACATCTTGCACCTGAGGTCCTTATTCAATTCCCCTTTGCCAAATATTACTTTTTAATTTAAAAAAAATACTGCCCTGTTTTGGTTTAATGGTCAATAACGTTTTGATCTTAACCACAATATTAAGAGAGGAGTTTCTCAAAGTAAAGTAATAATACTAATAAACAATTAGGTGTTTCTTCTGCTAACAATTTAGATGGCAAGGCAAAAGAAAGATAGAAAATTTAAAAATTAAAAAAAAATTAATTGGTCCGACTGAAATTACTGTAGAATGGACTGGACTGGACTGAAGGCCAGTCGACAAGAAAATTTGGCGGGAGGGGCAGGAGAGGAACAGTCAAAGTTTAAGCCTTCTCGTAATTCGTGCAAATCCTAAAACCCTCCTTAAACCTACAGACACAGCACAGAAGCACCCACGCATAGACTATATATATTGTCGATCGAGAGAGAGAGAGAGAGAGAGAGGGAGAGAGCGAATCAAACCAAGTGAAAGTGTAAAGGAAAACAAAAAACCAAAAAGCAAGAAACAATGATAGCTGCAACTCCAACCCAATCTCTTTGTCATGGCTCTTCTTCCTTGTCCTGGAGGCACATCTCATTGGAAAGCTGTCTCCAATCTTCAAGGTAACTGCTTTTGGGTTTCTCATTTAGTGCACAAATTTATTTCTCTTCTTTTGTTATTGTTTTTTTTTCCGCTGTGTTGCTGTTGTTTTGGGTTGCATTGAACCATCCAAGAGGGAAAGTCCTCAACTTGAATTTATTAGTCACATTGGTGCTCATGGGTTCGATTGAGTTAATGGGTTTCATTCTCTGGTCCCAAATGATGGAAAGATTTTATAAAAGGAAGAAGGAAAGATTCGCATATTTGGGTCCTTTTGAAATTTACATTTCCAGCAAGTTTCATATGGGTGGGTATATATCTTTATTGCTTAGATAATTTTGATAACCCTACCGAATGCTGAACAATGTTGCATTCTGAAATCTGAATTTTTGGTGTTTAATGGGTTCCATTATTCCAAGTATTATGAATCTTTGTTGTATGGGTCACTGTTGCAAAGTGGTGTGGGTTTCTTGAGTTAATGGTTTGAGAGAGAGAAATCATACACTTTGCAAGTACAAATCAAATGCCAATGTGATAGTAGCTCCTTTGCCTTTCAATTCAAAACCCTGTGACATGCTATTTCATGACTGAAAGCGCAAAGAACTTTAGGAAACATAGAAAGCCTTGCCTAATAATCTCTACAACACTGGAGCACCCCTTTTCATCTACCCGCATCAAAGCATGTAGTTTGAAACAAGGTGAGAAGGAGCAGTGGAAATTAATATCTGCACCAAGGACATCTGATACAATAGCTCTGCAGAGTTTGAAAGGGAAGAGATATATATCTGCTAAGGACCTCCAGGCCACCTCCTGGCTACCCTTATGTACAAGTTATATGGTCAGAATCACTGTTAAGGCTAGAATTAATTACCTTGACTGTAATAAATAATGGAGAACAAATGCATCTTGTCAATAGTATTCAACTTGATTTGAATATTAATGGTGTGCAGTGGTTTGAGAGAAGAATAGTTGCAACGGGCTTAGTGCCCAGTGGCTTTTTTCCATTTTCTTTCCTGGAGGTTGTTCTTGGTACTGAGTAAATGGCATCAAATCAGAAATTCAATCTTGGGCTAAAGAAAGCAATAAAAAGCCTGTGAGGTTTCAAGCGAAACAGAAAGTTGAAGCAGGCGACAAAGGTCTGTTTCTGTGATGAGGTCCGGAAGTAACCTGATTAAATTTATCAGGCTTCAATAATTGCCTCCATTTATGTCATTGTGAGGTTTTTCTGAAGAAGTCGTCCATAGGCTTGTAGAGCTGAAGGAATAAGAGGTTAAGTCTAGAGGGGCCACACCTGAAAACTGATGCCTTGATTAAGATAGATTCCTATCAGTCTTGGTTCCCCTGTTCTCCTTGTGTGATTATATGGTCTTGTAGGGAAATGGGAGATGTTAGGCTTGAAGTCATCGGACTGTTTTTATTTACAACTGAAACTTATTAAGAAGGAAGAACAATGTTGCTCGAAGGTTTTCATGTGAAGTGTGAGTGAGAAAATAGATGGCTACAAAACTGATATATGAATGTTGCAAACCTCAGAGTTATTTCATGAAAGGCATTATTGTTTCCCTCTTAAGTCTGGCTAAAAAGTTGGTTTGGGTGCATTTGGCTTTTTGACTGTTGTGTGGGCTGCAGATTGTGCTTTTGTTAAATTTGAGGAAATAATATTTTCTGTTTATGGTATTTGGAGTTGTCTCATTCAATTCTGTTGTCTTCAATGCCAGAGGTAGCAGTGATGCATGCTTTATGGACTTTGAATGGTTCAAGTTTCATACAGGAGTGAGCTCGCAATTCTGCACATCACTGCTGGAGTACGTAAAGCGATAAGTGGTGTGTGGAGTAGGGAATGAAGCTATTGGTCCGTTGTGCATTTAAAAAATGTTACAATTTGATAGTTCTTGTGGAAGAATTCAGAGATCTTGACGTAATTTGTATTGTAGTCTTTGTACTGAAACTCTATGGTCATTCCATAGGCTGATTCTGTAATTGTATTGACTACGTTGTATCTGATTCATCGTGAAGAAATCTAAATTTTATTTTCCCCTTCCGAGTTCTCTTTTGCTATATATTGGAATGTGACACTTCATTTTTTGTAATCTTAATTTCCGTCTCGACTGTGCTTTTTTTGTGGTGAGATGTATTGTAAATCATGAACTAGAATTAGAAAATCAAGATTTTCTTTGTCCCAAAAAAAAACCCGGGAGATTAAAGCTTGCCAAATTTGAAATTGAAGATTGGAGACACTCTAGCAGATAAAGATGAAACAGAAAGGAAAGAGCCATGAGAATGGTGCAATTATGCAGACTAGGGGTGGGCATTAGAACCGCAAAACCGCAAAACCGAACCAAACCAAACCGAAAAAATCCGGAAAAAACCGTGTTGACTAAAAAAGTCAAAAACCGAGTCAAATCCAAACCGAACCGGTTCAGACCGGTTCCGGTTCCGGTTTTCTACTACAAGGAACCGGTCCAATCCGAACCGGTCCAATATAATTAATTAATATATATTTTATATATTTTATATATTTATATTTTATATTTTATATATAGTTAACATGTGGCTGTTTTGTATTGGGTATCTAAAATACTACCGTACGCACACACACACAGGATCATCACAACTAAAACACACGATTTAGGGGTTTCTTCTTCCTTCTTCGATTTTTTTCCTCTCCCTCTCTCTGATTTCAGAGCCGCCGAACCCGAAGAACCTTTCCTTTCCTCTGCGTGAAACCATTGTTGCAGCCATCCTTGTTCTTCTTCAGCCGTCGCGCCGTCGTCCTCGTCACGCAAGCAGGTTCAATTCTTCTGGCTTTCTTTTTTCTTTGTTTTTTCGTTTTGTTTCTTTTCCCCCTTCGATTCTCTGTCTGACCATCTCTATGTCCATTATTGAGCTATGAGCTGTATGTGTTAAGTGAGCTTTTATGTAATTTGTGATTTTCAGGCAAGAAGGGCATTGCGGGCTTTGAGGGGGTTGGTGAGGTTGAAATCATTGATAGAGGGCCAATCTGTTAAACGGCAAGCAACTACCACACTAAGATGCATGCAGACTCTTGCTCGTGTGCAGTCTCAGATTCGTGCAAGGAGAATCAGAATGTCCGAGGAGAATCAGGCACTACAGCGACAGCTCCAACACAAACAAGAGAAAGAGCTTGAGAAATTCAAAGCTTCTGTAAGTTTATAAACTTTATATTATGTTTATTTAAGCTGTCTATGTGTGCTCCTGTACAATTGTGATGGTTGTGGTTTGTTCATCTATTTTCATCCTTTCATTCGCTTTGTTTCTCTTGTTGGTCAATTCCACAATTTGCTCGCATTTGCTCTGCCATCTGTGTGCATCTGTGTTGCAATGTTCTGGTGAAATTCGCCGGAAAACTTTTTATTAAAAAAAGAAGAGAAGATTATTAAAGTTTTCATCTGGATCCAATTTCACGTTAACTTTAAAAAAAGATTCTAAAAGAAGCAAAAATTCAACTCTCTTTTCTCCAAAATGTGAAAAAAATTGGTTTGAAGGGCCATAGTTTCACAACGAACTTCACTGGAATTTTTGCAAAGAGCCAAAAAGGTTTAATTAAGAACCCACTCATGCCTTTTGTATCGGTCAGTTGTTTGTTTTTACATTTAGCAGAAATTATATGGAGGAATATTTGGTTTTGCTTCCATGCACTGTTCTCTGAGCTTAATTTCCAATTTATTTTACCCTCTAGTTTTAGATTAGTAGAAATCTCTCTCTCATCACACACAAATGTGAAGACTTAGATATCTCTACATTTTGTAATCACCATACTATCCTAGTCGGGCTTTAATCTTTGTTTTTCAGTTTTTCAGTTTTGCAGTTTTTTAGTTTTGCAGATTTTCAGTTTTGCATATTTTTGTTTTGCTTTATTACTGCTGTTGCTGTTCAGTTTTTCAGTTTTTCATTTTGCAGTTTTTCAGTTTTGCAGATTTTCAGTTTTGCATATTTTTGTTTTGCTTTATTACTGCTGTCATAGGTTTGACAGTGTATAATTGGTTTCAGTTTTTCAGTTAATTGGTTTCTGTTTTTCAGTTGCTTTCTAGTTAAGTGTTGATATTATCATTTAGTTGGAAATGATAATTTGTAATTGGATTGTATATATGAGGGTTGTTTATGTTGTTAAGTTGTGTTTTTGTTAATATATATCATGTTAAGTTTTTTTCTTTGTTTTTTGTTTTTGTAATTTTATATGTGCTTTATTAATGTATTATATAATATGTATGTTGGACTAATATTTTAATGGGTTTATGTTTTTTTTATGTAGATATTATGAGTTCATCCACACCTAGCACCATAGCTCCAACTACTTTTCAATGTTAGGAGGAATTTAATTTGGGTTGTAATGTATATTTGGATTGAATTTGGGTTGTATTTGGCTAGTAATTTATTTTGGAACTTATTTTGTTGAAGTTTGATTTAATTTGGGTTGTAATTTATATGTTGAAGTTGGATTTAATTTGGATTGTATTTTTGTTGAAGTTGGATTCATTTTGATGATGTTGAAGTTGGATTGAATTTGGATTGAATTTTTGTTGAAGTTGGATTCATTTGAATTTGGATTGTATTTTTGTTGAAGTTGGATTCATTTTAATGTGTTGAAAGCTTGATGGAACCTCAAATTTGGGGTATGTTAGTATATAAAATACATTTTGGGCAGATTTGTTAAAATTTAAAAAAAAAAAAAAAAAAAAAAAACCGGAACCGCAAGAACCGAACCGGAACCGGACAGGTCCGGGTTGGTTCGGATTTCTGTATGGATGTTGAGCAGAACCGGTCCAAACCGAACCGGTCTGCACTATCGGATCAGGTTCCATTTTTCCCCCGGAACCGGTCCAAACCGAACCGTGCCCACCCCTAATGCAGACTGGGTTGGCCAGGCACTTATATTGGTGCAGCAGTGGAAATCACCAGTTGAGTAATTGAAATGTCAGAGCCACAACCACCACTTGACAAAAGCTAATGTGAAGGTGTGTGTTAAGAGAGAGAAGTGAGAATTGAAACTAGTGCACACAGGTTAGAGATAAGAGGCTCTGTAGACATCAGAAAATTTATATGTTGGGTTTTGTTTTCTAAGTGGTCCTCCCCTGTTCCTCTCTAACTGTTTGCAAGTCTGGTAGAGGAATAGTTCCTGCGAATATAGAAGCAAAAAGCTTATGGACAGAAAGATGACATCTTTCGTTTTCGTTACATAAATGAGCATTGAGTGTAGGACTGGAAGAGAGCTGTTGAAGTTGAAGTTTGAGGCCTTGGAAAATTAGTCGTTGACTCTGCAGGGACAGCCCCAATTGTCCTTAGCATAAGCTTCTTTCAGAGCTGGATACAGGTTTTCTGGTGGTGGTCCTGATCCCTCCCTGTAGATACCTACACAGCAGATTGCACTTGACACTCGTGAGTGAGTTAATGTTTAGAATATCGATAGTTAAATTCCTTTTGTTAACTTAAAGTTGTGGCAAAGCGACAAACTTCCTGCATCAATTGTGGATAATGCCGTTGCTATTTGCTACCAGTCAAAGTTTCAAATGCTAAAGCCAAAAGCTTTTCTCATGAAGATTGTGCTCGTGACTATTTCTGTCCTACCCAGTAACAGTTGCGATCTGGGTTACAAGAATTAAGCAGGAAAAGAAAACGAAGTGTCCCGAAGATTGCATCTTTATATTGATATTACATATGCAGGACTGGTTTGGATTTTGAGTATTTTTGCTCAAGGAACTGGGTAGCTGTAGTCCTGAGTTTATTAAGCTCAATTTTGACATGAAACCCAATGGCATTGTTGGAGAAGTTTGAACTATTATCATCTAATGATTTGGTCTCCGTTTCTATAATTTAGAGAGCTAGCTTAGATCATTTGGCATCTGGTGGCGTCTCTAGAAGAAATCTAGACCCTCGAATGCTTGCATTCGCGTGGGAGACCTTTCGGGAACTTAGGACGGTCAGTGCAGTAGTCATAGACCATGAACTTGCGTTGCAACCATCGAAGTCTGTTCCGGCCTGCAGCATTAAGCCCTTGGTTCTGCCATGCTGAGGAATTGGTAGATGTAGAGCAAGATGATGATGGTGATTCTTCTGACCCAAGGCAAGCATTGATGTTGAAGTTTCTGTAGGAGGCAGAGAAAGGAGCATGGCTCCAGTCAGTCTTCACACGCCCACCTTGTGTTGCCCAGTCATCAGCATTCCAGAAAGTTGCATAAATCTTCATGGATTGATTTTTAGGAAATGGAAGGCCAAGTGATTCCAAGTTGTTGAACACTCTAATTGGACTTCCATCCACCAAGAATCTGAAACAGTTGCACATGCGTGTGTATCACAAAGTTTTCAATCAACAAATGTTGTAAACCGGAAGAGGTTAAAATGAGAAACTTTTAAAAAAATTAATTTAAAGGTAAATATTGTTTGGTATTGGATACCAATATACAATGTCGATATTGGCCGATAAAGTTACATTTCTAATAGAGGTGGGCCATATATGACCCTATTAGAGATGTGGTTTACGTTGTGGTTAGAAATACGCTCCATGATGTTGGTGGGGGGGAGGAGTTACTTACATAATGCGCTTGCTGTTCCAAACAACGGAGTAGGTGTGGAAGTCCTTTGTGGGATCAAACCATAGGTGGAATTGTTGTTCCTTGGACCCCTGCCCTTGGGCGTAGACATTAGTATGGAGAGTGTAGGGCTCCCCAGTGGAGTTGCCCAGAAACTCCAGGTCAATCTCATCATGATTTGGACCTGAAGAAGATAACTGCATATGCATGCATATGTTTCAATAATTAGCAATGCATGCAGTGCTTATGCAAATATATACAGAAAAATTAGAGCAGCACATGCAATCACGATGGAAGAGCTATAGGGATTGAGAGTTGTTACATAGAATGTGGTGACAGTACCAGCTGAGTTCCCAGGTGGCATCTTCATTTGCACATCAAACCTTCCAAATATATATCCATTTTTGGACTGGAAACCAGCGCCAGAAACCTTGTCAAGGGAGAGCGTGACAAGTTTTCCTTCCTCGAGTATCTTAAGACGTTGATCGCCGAACATAATGTCAAAGTCCTGATAGAAATTACCAGCTAAGGCAGCCATGGCCATCAGAGAAGTTATGATCAAAGAAATAAAAAACATCAATGAGACCTGATGTGAAGACATTTTGGTTTGGTGATTGTACACAGAGCTAGCTCGATAATTAGCTTCGAAGAGAGTTGATTGGTTAGGAGGATACTTTATATAAACAAGAATTTGAAAGCTACTCAGAAACAAAAACAGCTCAGAAAATGTAGAAATGTTGCTTATAAATTTCTAAAAGTACTTGAGAAGAGGTTCCTAGATATAAAGATAAAAAATATTGAAACTGAGAATACAATCTAAATTTTCAGATTGTACCTCAGTTTTTCGAAAATTATTTTGAATCACCATGACTTTGTTTATTTATGTATTGTGGGTGCTTGCTGCGTTTGAACTTTGAACAGATCAGCTACATTTAGAATATTGATTTGAAATTACAATCTGGCTTCCTTTTTCAAGTTGAACTTGTGGCACAGCGCCAAACTAGGTACATGTTTTTTGGACAATGCTGTTGCAACGGGTCAACGAATGCATGGGATGTCTCTTTGAATTACCAAAACTTTATTCTTCATCCTCATAACTATATTTAGGACACCAATTAATACAAGTTATGATTTGGATCACGACAAAATACTGTTGCGGTCGGAAGATTAATTAAACGGTCGAGTTAGGATCAACTAGTACTTGGACACAAATTTGAAATGACACGAACACGACGGCTCAATCGTCACTCATAAACATGACCATGGTCTCATGACTTATTGAACTCTATGTAATCCCAAAATAGAAAAACACAATCCTTCATTTCTCAAATGAACATGTTTTCAACTGTTTTATCTTTAAACAATCAAGTGTTTGATTCTAAATTCAGGATTACAATAAAAGAATACAAGGACCAGAATAAAAAAAAGCAAAATAATATGAAACTACAAAATCTATATTTGCAGAAGGAAGGAATGAATGAATGAATATTTCCTAAAATGAACTAATTACACAAAAGAATGATGAGGCTGCACATTGGAACAGAGAATATGCGATCATGTGGCATGATCTGGATGCCTTGCTAGAACCTCGACCGTCTGCATTCAGCTGGGAGGCCTTGTGGGAAGCGTTTGAGGTCAGAGCAGTAGTTGTAGACCATGAACTTTTGTTGCACCCATCGAAGCCGGTTTCGGCCTGCAGCATCAAGCCCTTGAGTCTGCCATGCACTCTGCTCTGTTAAGGAGTTAGTAGATGTGGTGGAGGCCTGGAAGTTTCTGTAAGAGGCAGTGAAAGGAGCTTGTGTCCAGTCAGTCTTCACAAGGCCACCTCTTGTTGCCCAGTCATCTGCATTCCAGAGGCTTGAGTAAATCCTCATGGGTTGGCTTTTGGGAAATGGAACTCCAATTGTTTCCAAGTTGTGGAACACTCTGATTGGAATGTTGTCCACCAAGAATCTGCAGTTGCATGTGTATTAGAAAGTTTCTTAATTAATAATTGATGCTGTAATTTGTAAAGTAAACTAAAAGAGGTTAATTATATTTTAATTCAAAAAGGTGGTAAGTGTTACTTACATAATCCGCTGGCTGTTCCAGACAATGGAGTAGGTGTGGAAGGCCTTTGTGGGATCAAACCAGAGATGGAATTGTTGTTCTCTGTTTCCTTTTCCTTGGCTGAACACGTTTGTGTGGAGAGTGTAGGGATCTCCAGATAAGTTTCCCAAAAACTCAAAGTCAATCTCATCATGAGTTGGACCCTCGGAAGATAACTGCATACATTCATGTGTTTCATTTCATAAATTAGCAATCCAACAATTAAAATGTATAAAAAAGAAAATTTAAGGACAAATTAAGACTGGAGTCTTATATATCTTAATCACATTGGAAGAGGGTAGAGGAGTTAAAACTTACATAGTATGCAGTGACAGTGCCAGCTGAGTTGCCAGAGACCAACTTGATCTGCATGTCAATCCTGCCTAATAAGTACTCATTCTTGGATTTGAAACCAGACCCAGAAGCCTTGTCAAGGTTAAGTGTGAGAAGCTGTCCTCCATTTAGTATCTTAGCACGCTCATCGCCGAATGTTACATCAAAGTCTTGAAAGAAATTACCAGCTGAGGCGGCCATGGCCATCAGAGAAGTTACAAACAAAGAAACCACAAGCACCATTGAGACCTTAGAACAAGAAGAAGAAAAAGGCATTTTGATTTGGTGAGATTGTAGACAGAGCTAGCAAGAGAAGAGAATTAGCTTTAAAGAGAAATGAGTGTTGAGTTTAGGCTGTTTTTGTTTGATGGTATCATTTGAGCTGTGAAGCTCTTTATATATAAGTGTTGGGGGGGCTTAGAGTATACATGCCGCGTTGAACAGGAAAGCTGGCAGCATCTGAATAATAAGTTGAAAACTGGCAACAGGGTTTGCAAATTAGACAAGCCTAGCTCCATATGGAAGCTGCCTGGCTTTATTTGGGTTAGGCGGTGCCTCACCAATTTGCTGAGCTGGAGACAGTTTTGCATTTTTAGGCTTATAAGAAAGCAGGAAGCAACATAGGAAACAGGACATTAGTTTATGTGAAGACAGTTTAGCTTGTGAAGCATTTTTAATTATTATTTGTTCTTTTTTTGCATTTGGTGTACATATAAATGGACAAAAATAAAAAGTACATGAGCGTTTGCTGAGGTTGGTGGTGATGTAATTATTTCTCTTGTGTACCATCTCTAAAGAGGTGGAATCCACCAATTAGAGAGGTTTTACACAATGTAATATATAAATGTGATCTATATATTTATATACGAACCTAGGCACCAACATTTAGATTAATAACATTACTGAAATTCCAAAAAAAAATAAAAAATTGATGATAATAGCGGTGATTGGTTGGCATTGACGGACCCATGAATTTTTTAACGGAGGTGCAATTTTTGACCAAGATTTATAAATAATAATAAATAAATAAAACAAGCGCACTGTGCAACAACGCAGCACAACACAACAACGTACACAACAGCAGACTGACTTCGTTTAGGCTTTACGTCGAACACCTAGAGTGCACATCCCAGGCTGAGCAGAGTCTCTATAATGATTTTTCTATGCATCTCCTTGCGCCTTAACAGATCCACCACTGCTGATCGGATTGTCTTGATAGTTAAGAAGGGGAGGTTCACTACTACACGACTGGTCGGTCATGTGCAAGACGCATACTAGCATCAACATATCATTAGGATTCACTGTATCGACACGATTTATTTATATTTCCCCTTTGCAAACCGCTTGTGGAAGCAAATAAAGTCTAAAAAAAGACGTTGCTATAACATGCTATGAAACACTAACTTTATTTAATGGAACCATAACCTGCATCCACTATATTTCCAACACCAAAGATGGCATTTAAGTAGGAACAAGAACGCTATACAACTACAAGTAGAGCATTATCAACTTGAAATGAAAATTTCACTTTGGCACTAATTTAACATAATTATCAAATTTAGGAAGGGAAGTGAAAAACTCACACATACAGATATCATGGGGGCTTGAACTCAGGACCATTTGGGAGCAGACCAAACCAAAGGCCTGTACCAATCCAACTAACACCCAATTGGTTGATTAACTTAATTACCACTTGTGGAACAACAAAACAAGAGTTTAAGAACATTTAATTGCTTGATTAATTAATGAAGTGTATGATGTTTTGTTCTTTGATTCTTTGTCAAGTGTGTTTATGGTGGGTTCACTGACCACCCTCCGATGCCTAAGTCAGTCTTTCTTCCTCAAAGGAGGCTTTTAAAAGTATTGTACTCAAGTGTGGAGAAAGTTCAGATTCCCTTTTTAGGTGAAAAGTACTCAATATAAGGAGAATGAGACATTTGAGTTGTCTTTTTCCTATGTGGGACTATTGAGTTGTCGATGACGTGGCATCATCTCATTGGTGACAAGTTGACGTGTATCTTTTCCCTTTTTCGAGAAGAACATACGTCAATGGAATATGACATGGGCTTATTCTGACGCTTGTTACTCCCACGTGCAGGCCTCTAAGAGAGAGGCACGTTGGTTAGTGCACTTGGGTCATGGCCTCGTGGTCTCTGATTAGGCATGGGCAGCCTTCCTTTAGGCCATCTCCAGCCATAGGGCTAAATGTAGTCCAGGGTGAAAAATTTAGCCCCCCAAAATATTAATTTTTTTATAGAATAGTGCAAGGCTAAATTTTTCTATCTCCAGCCATGCATGGCTATATTTTAGGGTCCTTCATATTTTATTATTTTCAGAAATGGGAGTGAGGAGTGCTTTAATGATTGGTTGTTGAAAAGCACATGGATGAGGCCCACTATAAATTTGACCTAGGCCAAAACTGAGCTACATTTGGCCTGGTTGGAGGGCTAAAGGGCCAAATGTGACTTCCAAATGTGGCCATAATTTTATTTAATCCATGACTAAAAATGAATTTTGTATTAACAAATATAACCCATAGCTGGAGATGGCCTTACCTCTCTTTTGGACCTCCTCAAGCGAGGTAATGCCAATGTAGTCTATTGAACCAAAAAATAAAAATAAAAAAATAAAAAGTCTATTGACCAGTTCCTCAAGTAGTCTGGACCTTTACTCTTTGGGCTCTCTTCTGGGACGGGCCCCACTAATATTTGGTACTAACAAAGTGGTTTTCCACAATGTAGTTGTGTCAAGCTATCTTAGATGATATTGAACCATGTGATCATTATTAAAACTTGGTTCCAAAATTCAAATCTGTTCAAGAATACAAAAAAACCAGGAGAATTAAAAAATCAACTTATTAATAATTTGTTACAAAATTTCTATTTGCATAATGAATGAAAGAATATTTCATAACTAAAAATAAGTAACACAAAAAATGAATGCTGCACAAGAGAACAGGGGATATGTGATCATCTGGGTTCTGTTCTCTCTTTCAAACTAGAACCTCGATCGTCTGCATTCAACTGGGAGGCCTTGTGGGAAGCGTTTGAGGTCAGAACAGTAGTTGTAGACCATGAACTTTTGTTGCACCCATCGAAGCCGGTTTCGGCCTGCAGCATCTAGCCCTTGAGTCTGCCATGCACTCTGCTCTGTTAAGGAGTTAGTAGATGTGGTGGAGGCCTGGAAGTTTCTGTAAGAGGCAGTGAAAGGAGCTTGTGTCCAGTCAGTCTTCACAAGTCCACCTCTTGTTGCCCAGTCATCAGCATTCCAGAGGCTTGAGTAAATCCTCATGGGTTGGTTTTTGGGAAATGGAACTCCAATTGTTTCCAAGTTGGTGAACACTCTGATTGGAATGTTGTCCACTAAGAATCTGCATATAAATAACCAGTTGCATATGTTTTAGTAATTTGTTTAAGTAATTGATTAGCAGAGGTTAATTATGTTAAGCGTTTGATAGAAATCATATTAATTCAATAAGGTGGTGAGTGTTACTTACATAATCCTCTGGCTGTTCCAGACAATTGAATAGGTGTGGAAGGCCTCTGTGGGATCAAACCAAAGATGGAATTGTTGTTCTCTGTTTCCTTTTCCTTGGCTGAAAACATTGGTATGGAGAGTGTAGGGGTCTCCAGATAAGTTTCCCAAAAACTCGAAGTCAATCTCATCATGAGTTGGACCCTCAGAAGATAACTGCATATATTCATGTGTTTCATTTCATAAATTAGCAAAGAAATTATGGAAATCTATTGAAAATAATATAATAATTGAAGAACAAGGGTAGGATTGAAAGTAGTTATCTTACATAGTATGCAGTGACAGTGCCAGCTGAGTTGCCAGAGACCAACTTGATCTGCATGTCAATCCTGCCCAATAAGTACTCATTCTTGGATTTGAAACCAGACCCAGAAGCCTTGTCAAGGTTGAGTGTGAGAAGTTGTCCTCCATTTAGTATCTTAGCGCGCTGATCGCCGAATGTTACATCAAAGTCTTGAAAGAAATTACCAGCTGAGGCAGTCATGGCCATGAGAGAAGTTATGACCAAAGAAAGAATGAGCACCATTGAGACCTTAGAAGAAGAAGAAGAAGAAGAAGAAGAAGACATTTTGATTTGGTGAGATTGTAGACAGAGCTAGCAAGAGAAGAGAATTAGCTTCAAAGAGAAATGAGTGTTGAGTTGAGGCTGTTTTGTGTTTGAATCTTGATGGTATGATTTGAGTTGTGAAGCTTCTTTATATATATGCATATATGCCGCGTTGAACAGAAGAGAGCTGGCAGCAGCGTCAGAATAATAAGTTGAAAACTGGCAATAGAGTTTGCAATAAGTCTAGCTATATATGAAAGCTGCCTCGCTTTATTTGAGTGTTATTTGAGTGAGGCGGTGCCTCCCCAATTGACTACTAGCAATGCCAGACTTGATATTTTTGTAATATTAATAATCATATAGTGCTGTGCTGGAGACAGTTTTGTATTTTTAGGCTTTTAAGAAAGCAGGAAGCAACATAGGAAACTCAAACATTAATTTATGTGAAGGCAGAATTTAGCTTGTGAAGCATTTTTAATTATTATTTGTTCTTTTTTGCATTTGGTGATGTTGGGGCCACAAACATATAAATGGACAAAAGGAAAAAGTATATGCGCGTTTGGTGAGGTTGGGTGGTGATGTAATTATGCGTCTCTCGTTTTCTTTTTTAATGCTAGTGAGATAGTATATAACATGATATATAAATGTGATATGCCTATTATTTTCTTTTCTTTATATACCAACCTAGGCACCAATATTCCGATTAATAAAATTACTGAAATTCCAAAAAAAGAAAGAAAGGATGATAAGTTCTTTTGAGTTTTTATCCCCATTTTACCAATAAAAAGAAAAAAAAATAATTATTGAGGTATTTTTTGAGAACTTTCTTATTGAGAGGGGCGATAACATACTAAATTCACACACATACTACATAAATGTTAGAACTCGAACCCCTAACTTTTTATGGGAGGAGCATTTTAGGATTTTTTAGCAGGGAAACTTGGGTAACCAGAAAACAGAAGAGACTAAAAAGAAAAAAAAAAAAGAAAAAAAAAAGCAGATTCTATTTGCAGGTTCCTTGTACTAATACATATAGACCTACACGGGTTGTGTTGAAATTGAGACTCGTGAGTGTACTTAATGTTTAGAACATTGACATTGAAATTCCAATAAATTTAATGTAGCTTCTTTCCTTTTGCAACACTTCAAGCTACATCATTTGTGGATAATGCAATTGCTACCAGTCGATGTCCATGAATGTTCTTCAATGCCTGAGATGGCTACTTTCAAGATAAATGTTCTCGTGACTATTTTTGTCATACCAAGTGAAAGTTGTGATCTGGGTGAAATAAGCAGGAGTAATGTCTCAAATGTTAGAAATGTTTTCAAAAATATGAGAGAGAGATTCATTGGATAATAGCGGTGACTGGTCGGACTGTCCCTGAGATTTTGAGGGCCCTGTGCGAACTTAAATTGGGGCTTCACATAATCTAATACGAAATACTATAAATAAAAATTTGGCATAACTTAATGTCATAAACAATTTTTTTTATAACTAAAAGTCATGAATAAATATGTAATGACAATCAGAAATCAAATTCATAAAAATTTAAATGTTTCTATTTGATAAAATTAAATGTTTGGTACAAAAATAAGCTCATTGTGCCCCTACAAGGTCCTTTGCTACCTCCAATAAGCAATTTGTGTTTAATAGGAAAAAAAAATTAGCAATCACAAATTAAAGAGTAGTTGCACACAAATTCCTGAAATTTGAATTTGACTATTTGATTTTGAGTGTTCTTTATGAATATAGGAATTAGGATTTTCTCTTTTTTGTGTTGAAATTCCTGAAATTGAAAGAATAACTAAAATTGTCAAAGGACTGAAAAAAGAACCAAAGAGAGATTGATGAATGATGATGATTACTTACCAGAAAATCAAAGTTTAAAAGAAAAGAAGAAGCCATGAAGTTTTTTTTTTTTTTTTTTGAATGAAAAAAGTACTTTTCTTAGATGAGAAATTTTTTTTAAATTTTTTTTTAAAAGAATGATCGGAGTAGAAAGTGTTTGGGGGATATATATATATATATATATATATATATACTCCTCTTGTGGTTAGCTTCGATGTTTCCTTTTATTTCAAGGGTTTTTGGTCTTTCTTTTATTTATTTATTTATTAATTATGTAAAGTTTTTAGTTATAATGCAAAAAAAATATAAAAACAACATATAGACCGACTTCAGCAAGAATCGAACTCTGGCGCTACGTTAAATGGAGAAGCGCTGGAGCCAACTCCACCAGACACGCCCTTGTGCAAATGTCTAGCACGCTATACTATTATACAATTCCTATAATATTAATATATATACTATAAAGAATTTTTTTTTCGGGGGACCCTTAAGAATCGGGGGCCCTGTGCGGTGGCACCACTTGCGCCACCCCAGGGCCGCCCCTGTAGTCAAGATGGGAAGGTTCACTACTACACGACTGGTCGGTCCTATGCAAGACGCATACTAGCATCAACATATCATTAGGCTTCATTGTATCGACAAGATTTATTTATATTTCTCCTTTGCAAACTGCTTGTGGAGGCAAATAAAGTCTCAAAAAAAGCATTGTAATAACGTGCCATGAAACACTAAATTTATTTAGTGGAACGATAACCTGCACCAACTATATTTCCAACACCAAAGATGGCATTTAAGTAGGAAAAAGAACGCTATACAAGTAGAGCAAGTTTATCAACTTGAAATGAAAATTCGCTTTGGCACTAATTTAACCTAATTACCAAAGTTAGGAAGGGGAAGGGGAAACTCACACAAAGAGGTACCATGAGGGCTTGAACCCATGATCATTTGGGAGCACATCAAAAACCTGTACCAATCTAACTAACACCTCATTGGTTGATTAACCTAATTACCTAATTACCACTTGTGGAACAACCAAACAAGAATTTAAAAACATTTCATTGCTTGATTAATTAATGAAGAGTATGATGTTTTGTTCTTTGATTTCATGTCAAGTGTGTTGATGGTGGGTTCACCGACCACCCTTCGATGCCTAAGTCAATCTTTCTTCCTCAAAGGAGGCTTTTAAAAGTATTGTACTCAAGTATGGAGAAAGTTCAGATTACCTTTTTTAGGTGGAAAGTATATAAGGAGAATGAGTTGTCTCTTTTTGATGTGGAACTATTGAGTTGTTGATGACGTGGCATCATCTCATTGGATGATTGGTGACATGTTGACGTGTGCTCTTTTCCTTTTTTGAGGACAGCAGACGTAAGTGGGATGTGACATGGCCTCATTGTGGCGCTTGTTACTCCCACGTGCGGGCCTCCGAAGTAGAGGCACCTTGGGTAGCCCGCTTGGGTCGAGGCCTCATGGATCCTAATTGGGCATGGGCGACCTTCCTTTACCTCTTTTCGCCCTCCTCAAATGTGAGGTAAAGCTGATGTAGTCTATTGAGTGGTTCCTTAAGACAGTCTAGGCCTTTACTCTTTGGGCTCTTTTGGGACGGGCCCCACTAATATTTAGTACCAACAAAGTGGTTTTCCACAATGTAGTTGTTGTCAAGCTATCTTTAGATAATATTGAACCATTATCATGTGATCACTATTAAAATTTGGTTCCAAAATTCAATTCAGTTCAAGAATACAAAAAAGAACAGGAGAATTAAAAAATAGACTTGCTAATAATTTGTTCCAAAATTTCTATTTGCATAATGAATGAAAGAATATTTCATAACTGAAAATAAGTAACACAAAAAATGAATGCTGCACAAGAGAACAGGGGATATGTGATCATCTGGGTTCTGTTCTCTCTTTCAAACTAGAACCTCGATCGTCTGCATTCAACTGGGAGGCCTTGTGGGAAGCGTTTGAGGTCAGAACAGTAGTTGTAGATCATGAACTTTTGTTGCACCCATCGAAGCCGGTTTCGGCCTGCCGCATCAAGCCCTTGAGTCTGCCATGCACTCTGCTCTGTTAAGGAGTTAGTAGATGTAGATGTAGTAGTGGAGACCTTGAAGTTTCTGTAAGAGGCAGTGAAAGGAGCTTGTGTCCAGTCAGTCTTCACAAGGCCACCTCTTGTTGCCCAGTCATCAGCATTCCAGAGGCTTGAGTAAATCCTCATGGGTTGGTTTTTGGGAAATGGAACTCCAATTGTTTCCAAGTTGGTGAACACTCTGATTGGAATGTTGTCCACTAAGAATCTGCATAGACATAACCAGTTGCGTATGTTTTAGTAATTTGTTTAAGTAATTGATTAGCATAGGTTAATTATGTTAAGCGTTTTATAGAAATCATATTAATTCAATAAGGTGGTGAGTGTTACTTACATAATCCTCTGGCTGTTCCAGACAATTGAATAGGTGTGGAAGGCCTTTGTGGGATCAAACCAAAGATGGAATTGTTGTTCTCTGTTTCCTTTTCCTTGGCTGAACACATTGGTATGGAGAGTGTAGGGGTCTCCAGATAAGTTTCCCAAAAACTCGAAGTCAATCTCATCATGAGTTGGACCCTCAGAAGATAACTGCATATATTCATGTGTTTCATTTCATAAATTAGCAAAGAAATTATGGAAATCTATTGAAAATAATATAATAATTGAAGAACAAGGGTAGGATTGAAAGTAGTTAACTTACATAGTATGCAGTGACAGTGCCAGCTGAGTTGCCAGAGACCAGCTTGATCTGCATGTCAATTCTTCCAAGTAAGTACTCATTCTTGGATTTGAAACCAGACCCAGAAAACTTGTCAAGGTTAAGTGTGAGAAGCTGTCCTCCGTTGAGTATCTTAGCGCGTTCATCGCCGAATGTTACATCAAAGTCCTGATAGAAATTACCAGCTGAGGCAGCCATCATAGAAGTTACAAAAAAAGAAAGAAAAAGCATCACAGTGACCTTGGAAGAAGTCATTTTGATATTGTGATTTCAGACAGATAGAGCTAAGCAAGAGAAATGAGTAGTGAGGCTGTTTGTGTTTGATGATATAATTTGAGTTGTGAAGCTCTTTATATATATGTTGGGGCCCTTCGAATAGTTAAAGTAGAATCAAGTATGCCGCGTTGATGAAGCTGGCGACAGGTTAACAAATTAGGTTAGATTCTGTGAAAGCTTTATTTGGGTGCCCCAGCCACAGGAATTGACTGCTTGCAAACCCAACTTGTGTCGAAGCTGGAGACAGCTTTGCAAATTCAGAGCAGACCATGCATCTTGGGAAATTAAAAAAGAAAAAGAAATAAGGCAGGAAGCAGCATGGGAAATAGGGCATTTCTGTGAGTTTAGTTTCTGAGGCATTTAAAGTTGGTGAGATGTTAGAGCTATAAACAAACATGTGATAATACATGTATATGGACAAAAAGAAAACGTGCACGCATATTGGGTGGTGTAATGCTCAAAAGGTAAGGATTAAAATCTCAATGTCACTGTTTGATTAAAAAGTGATAATTCACGCTTTAAAAAGTCATCACGCACTCTTCTTATATATTCAATAAATGAAAGTGCATGATCACTTTTTCTAAAGCGTAAATACACGATTATATGTTGCTTTTAAGATCCACCTACCTACGCTACCGATGGTGCATCTAACCCTAATTAAGTTGGGGGACCTTCATTAATAATAACCCATGTAAATCCTCTCACAACTCTTTTGGCCAATGTTTACTTCTGACTAAATAATGTCAACTTTACAAATTAACTTGCCTAGCTTTTTATGTTTCTGTTTATTTCTTGTGACCCCCGGATCACAACTTTTAACTTTGCATCAGAAAAAGGGTCACGAGAAGATTTATCATGAAGAAAACTTTAGCATTTAAACTTCAAAGTAGCCCTTCCCACATGCATTTCATACCTTTGATTGCTAGCAACAGCTAGCATTATATACTTGTTGTCGCTGCCTGCCTTTTATTTTTCAAATTTTTTTTATAATAAAACAAAGATACAAAAGTAAAACACAGATATCTTTAAAGCAGAAAGAAAAAAACACACAGATATCTTTAACTCTGTATGAACTGTTTCCTATGCTGCTTCCTGCCTGCCTCTTTTTTGTTTTCTTCTTTTTTTTCTGTTAGCCTAAAGCCATCTAGAATTTGCAAACCTGTGTCCAGCTTCAACATCAAGTTGATGTTGAGCATTCACAGAAGCATCATCATATCGTATCATAAACTATGATTTGATTTGCAGACCTGTCACCAGTTTTGAACTTTTAAAGTATTGCCAGCCAGCAAGGTCACCTCCATATTTTCAACGCGTCATACTCTAAGCCTAGAGTCGCCCTACCAAAAGCTTATATATATACACATATATAAAGGGCTTCAGAACTTAAAATTATATCATCAAACAGCAACATCACTCACCCTCTCTTTTTCTTTCTGAATCAATACTCACTACGTGATATCAAAATGTCTTCTTGTTCTGAGGTCTCAATGGTGCTTCTTGTTTCTTTGTTTGTAACTTCTCTGATGGCCATGACGGCCTCAGCTGGGAATTTCTATCATGACTTTGACATCACATTCGGAGGCGAACGGGCTAAGATACTCAACGGAGGACAGCTTCTCACACTTAACCTTGACAAGTTTTCTGGGTCTGGTTTCAAGTCCAAGAATGAGTACTTACTTGGAAGAATTGACATGCAGATCAAGTTGGTCTCTGGCAACTCAGCTGGCACTGTCACTGCATACTATGTAAGTTAACTACTTTCAATCATACCCTTGTTCTTCAATTATTATATTATTTTCAATAGATTTCCATAATTTCTTTGCTAATTTATGCAATGAAACACATGAATATATGCAGTTATCTTCTCAAGGGCCAACCCATGATGAGATTGACTTTGAATTTTTGGGAAACTTATCTGGAGACCCCTACACTCTCCATACCAATGTGTTCAGCCAAGGAAAAGGAAACAGAGAACAACAATTCCATCTCTGGTTTGATCCCACAAAGGCCTTCCACACCTACTCCATTGTCTGGAACAGCCAGCGGATTATGTAAGTAACACTTGCAAGTTACCACCTTATGTGAATTAACCTCTTTTAGTTTACTTTTATAACATCTATTATTAATTAAGAAACTTTCTAATACATTTGCAACTGCAGATTCTTGGTGGACAACATTCCAATCAGAGTGTTCCACAACTTGGAAACAATTGGAGTTCCATTTCCCAAAAACCAACCCATGAGGATTTACTCAAGCCTCTGGAATGCGGATGACTGGGCAACAAGAGGTGGCCTTGTGAAGACTGACTGGACACAAGCTCCTTTCACTGCCTCTTACAGAAATTTCAAGGTCTCCACTACATCTACTACATCTACTAACTCCTTAACAGAGCAGAGTGCATGGCAGACTCAAGGGCTTGATGCTGCAGGCCGAAACCGGCTTCGATGGGTGCAACAAAAGTTCATGATCTACAACTACTGCTCTGACCTCAAACGCTTCCCACAAGGCCTCCCAGCCGAATGCAGACGATCAAGGTTCTAGACATCCAGATCATGCCACATGATCACGTATTCTCTGTTCTATTGTGCATGCAGCCTTGCAATTCTTTTGTGTAATTAGTTCATTTTAAGAAATATTATTCTTTGTTCCTTCTGCAAATAAAAGGTTTTGTGACATTATGGTCTCATGGATTTTGTAATCTTCCATTGTAATCTGAATTGAGATTTAGAATAAAGTACTTCATTATTAAATGATAATAGTTGAAGTTTCTCCAAACAATAATATCGTAGTGTTTTCTTTGTTCATCTTCTTTATCAGGTTTGCACAATCAAAATTAGCCTTCTTGTTTACAAAAATTACACAACATAAGAACTTGTGGTTTGAAACTGAGTATTTCTGTGAGAAGCGGTACCCTTTTGGCAAGGAGCTCTGGATTGGCCCATATAGAACTCTGTTTGCTGCCTCAAGGCTCTGTTGTGCAGTCAGCTTGATCAAAGTACGGGTTACTGTCGTGTTTTATGGGGTTCATGTCATGTCCTTTGAAAATTAGCTTAATCTGAACATTAACTCACAAAAATAATGGGTAAAACACAACCCATTTCACTCGTCAAGACTAAAAACTCGATTTTCAACCCGTGAATGCAAAAAATAACCTGTTTAACTTGTTACAAATTATAAAATACTACTATTTATAATGGACTTCCTAAACCACTTTCTTAGACAAATTTTTGAGAGGAATTGGAAAGATACAACCCCAACCATACTCCATATCTACTTCCTAAAATAGGGAAACTTCTAAGAGCTCCAAAATCTGATAAGAGAGAAAAGACTTCTAGTGGCTCCCTATATCACATCCCGTGATCAACTTCCCCGTAGCACGATATTGTCCGCTTTGGGTCCCCCCTCTCTGGCCCGCTTTGAGCCCCCCTCTCTGGCCCTCACGGTTTTGTTTATGGGAACTCACGACCAATTTTATATAGAGCTCCTAAAATAACTTTAATACATTTTTAGCTAAATTTTAACTAAAAAATAGAGAGCATGATTGTAGATGCTCTTAGACCCATAAAATTCATTTTTAATCACCTACAACCCTTCCCTTTATTTTTTTATTTAAAATACCCATTTTTTTCAAATAAAACACGATGACTAGGATCCAACTAAGCAAATTACCTAATCTAACTTAAAATCTGATTTATTTAATTTTTTGGATTCCAAAACTACCCCTATTTACAAGTTAATGTGTTATGTGATGGGTGTATTAAGTCTTGGTTCCTAAATTTATTGTTTTGATTTCCTCCCACCCACCGAATTAGCTTGCAATTTAATACTCTTTATGCATAGGTTTTGATTATAAATTTACTTATGATTTAAATAATACGAGCCTCTTCGCACGCGCTTCTGCGCTTGTGAGAGGCTTTTTTTTAAAAAATTTAAATTTATTTTATAATGAGTAGTTGTGTTCCATAAAAATAGAATCCATTATCTGATTTTTCATTTAATTTTAATTTTTTTAAATATGAAAATTTTTAAATTTATCATATTATCCTCATTTAATTAATAATTTCAATTCTTAATGTTTGCATTAATTTAGGGCATTTTCTGGTATTTTGAATATTTTACCATTCTCTGCCTTTTGTTTTATATATATAGATACCCAGCTTATTTAATGCATTTTAAAAATAATATACCTAATACTTTATAAAAATAATTTACCAATTACCAATAAAAGATAATAGGGAAATTATTATCAATAAGAGAGAATAGGTAAATTACTTTCAGCAATTCAATTGCCATTAATGTGTATCTGTTTCATTAAGTTTTTTGATTTCAAATAGTGATTATCATAAATTTAGGGATTTGTATGGTAATTTGTTTTTCCTACCATTAAAATAGGAAAACTTCATGTTTTTTTATATAAAAAAACTCACCTTTATGCTTATGTGTTTATCTCCTACTATTTTAACCCAACTAATCTTTAGTCTAACGTACCTATTTCATGACTTATTTATTTAAGTACAAAATTTATATATAGTTTTTATTTTATTTTTATGAAAGATAATATATCTATTAAAGTTTTATTATACCTAGTTTTTCGTGGATAATAATCTATGGTACAATAAAATGTTATATTATTCATAACTTATTAATGTACCTACTTTATTTTTATGGATAGGTACAGTAATGGATATTAATCCATTAAACTCCTATCTTTTATGAATAATAATTTACCTATGTTATAGACAATTATTAATTTCATCCATCAAACAATAGGTAGATTATATTTTTTACTGTACCTATTATTTTTATGGACAATAATTTACCTATTATTTTTTATGTGTAATAATCTACCTATTATCTTTTATGGACAAAAATTTACATATTATCTTTTATGAGTAATAATTTATCTATTATTTTTTCCTATGAGTCATATGATGTAATACATGTAGGCATGAAAATGTTAACCTACTTATTGTTTACCTATTTTTTAATACATAATATCATTTTACCTATTTTTTTAAATACATAATATCATCTAATTAACGTACTTTATTTTTCTATTAGCATTGTACCTATTAGAATATATATTAAACATATACATATATAGATATATATAATTAAAGAATATTAGGTAAATATATATAATTGGAGGGTGTAGGTATTAAAAAAAATTCATTTATCCGACCTATAGGAGGTTAGGAGGGAGTATTTGAACTAATTTGATTGTAGGCCATTATTACAGGAGTACAAACATAAATGTGCAGTGAGAGGTATTATTCATTTGCATTAAATTAAGGGATGAAAAAAGTCAGCCACCAAATAAAGATCTAGTGGCAAGATCTGTAAATAAATCAACTTACATGGACACATTGTCATCCAATTTTAAAAGTGAATTTTATTTAAAAATTGTATTATTGGTGGGTTATAGTCTATGGTATTTGAGTTACAAGAGCCTATTTTAGCATGACCCAATTTTTAAATAATACATATTCAAACTTGAATATATTTTAGAAAGGTGCTTCTTCATTTCGGAGTCTTGCAATGCAGATTCGTTATGAAGTTCCGCTTTCTCATGACGAGGAAGAAGAGAACTGATGGAGAGAAAGAAAAAAGAAAGAGAGGGAGAAGAGAAAGGAGAGAAAAAAGAAAGAAGAGAAATATAAACCGTTCAAATCATCGCACAGTCAAAAGAAGAATTTCGTAACGAATCCGCATTGCATTGCGGGAATCTGTAATGGAAAAGCAAAAACTAAGGCTTAACAAGTTGAAACGAGTTTCGGGAATAATTGACCCACTATTTTCAACATGGCCCGATCAAACATTGAAGTTTTCGTTCATATTCATGTCATGTGAACTCATGTTTATGTGAAAGAGACGTGAACCAGGGCTTTTAAAAAAAAGTGAAAAAACAAAAAAACAAAAGAGAGCAGGAAGCTGCATGTGAAACTGGTAATGATTAAATATGTGATGGCAGAGTATAGCTAAGCTTGTGAAGCATTTAAGTTGGTGATGGCAGAGTACAGAATAAACGAATAAGAATATCTTATATGCGCGTTGGGTGGGTGCTAATGTTTGTCAAGCGTTTATTCAATTTAATTTTTATTTGTAGCTACCTAGGATTATGTCCACATATCAAATACGATAACATATGCCCAATAAAGATAATAGAATTTATAAGGTAATTCTCTGGAAATAAGTTTTTTTAAAGAGATAGTTCGGTAAAAGTGTCCCTTAAATTTTTATTGTGGGACAAACACTTTTAACAATAGAATTATTGTGGAGTTGGATGATACTACAATATAGGGTTCTCGGTATTTTGTGAGATTGGTCATGTCACGCGATCATGAGGCCTAACTGAAGATTTTCTCATAGTTTAAAATAGAGTAAAATGTATTTTTAGGACAATTATGAAATATTTCTCTAATTGGTTTCAAATGACAACTTCAAACTTTTTTGAACTCGTATGAATATTACTCAAGAATCGTTGATAAATTTGATTTTCAAACAAGAAATCTTTATAAATCCAAAGCTTGAAAATAAAATCTTAAAATTCTTTGAAACTCAATTTCAATTCTTAAAATTTCATAGTTAAAAAGGTTAAATTGAAAATTTTCTCCTAACTTCTACCCAAATCACAATGATGCACATTTTCTATTAAATGCCTCACAACCTAAACTCTCACAAATGCCCTGTTTCCTATGATGCTTCCTGCCTTTGTTTTTTTTCAAAATTTCTAGTGATTTTTTTGTTCCCAAGCATCTGCAAACCTGTCACCAGCTTAAATCACAAGTTGGGCTTTGCAAGCAGTCAAGAGACCACCGCACCCAAATAAAGCTGTCAAGGAATCACATATACGCCATACCTAATTTCTAAACATGCTGCCAGTTCTTTTGAACAAAAAAACAAAAACCGTGTTCCTAGTTTTGAACGTTATTATATACTTGCCAGCTTTATCAACGCGGCTACTTGATTCTACTCTAAGCCCCACAACACATGTATATAAAGGAGCTTCACAACTCAAATCATACCATCAAACACAAAACAGTCTCAACTCAGCACTCATTTCTCTTTGAAGCTAATTCTTCTCTCTTGCTAGCTCTGTCCACAACCTCACCAAATTAAAATGTCTTCTTGTTCTGAGGTCTCAATGGTGCTTGTTGTTTCTTTGTTTGTAACTTCTCTGATGGCCTTGACTGCCTCAGCTGGTAATTTCTATCAAGACTTCGACATCACATTCGGAGGCGAACGGGCTAAGATACTCAACGGAGGACAGCTTCTCACTCTTAACCTTGACAAGTTTTCTGGGTCTGGTTTCAAATCCAAGAATGAGTACTTGTTTGGAAGAATTGACATGCAGATCAAGTTGGTCTCTGGCAACTCAGCTGGCACTGTCACTGCATACTATGTAAGTTTTAACTCCTCTGATCAATCCCTACCCTCTTCCCTTGTGATTAAGATATAATACTTCAGTCTTAATTTTTCCTTAAATTTTCTTTTTTATACACTTGAATTATTGCATTGCTAATTTATGAAATGAAACAACATGAATATATGCAGTTATCTTCTGAAGGTCCAACTCATGATGAGATTGACTTTGAGTTTTTGGGCAACTTATCTGGAGACCCCT
The DNA here is from genome assembly GCF_000346465.2 of Prunus persica. Classification (NCBI taxonomy): domain Eukaryota; kingdom Viridiplantae; phylum Streptophyta; class Magnoliopsida; order Rosales; family Rosaceae; genus Prunus; species Prunus persica. The sequence goes on along the minus strand of NC_034011.1, from coordinate 19,015,938 downwards.
ACACTCTCCATACCAATGTGTTCAGCCAAGGAAAAGGAAACAGAGAACAACAATTCCATCTGTGGTTTGATCCTACAAAAGCCTTCCACACCTACTCCATTGTCTGGAACTCTCAGCGCATCATGTAAGTGTTAACATTTATATGCATTTCTCATTATAGTATAAGTGAGCTCTTTTAATTTACAACAGAGTTTAGTTAAAAACTTTCTCTAACACAAAATGGTATTGTTTGATGTGCAGATTCTTGGTAGACAACATTCCAATCAGAGTGTTCCACAACTTGGAAACAATTGGAGTTCCATTTCCCAAAAACCAACCCATGAGGATTTACTCAAGCCTCTGGAATGCTGATGACTGGGCAACAAGAGGTGGCCTTGTGAAGACTGACTGGACACAAGCTCCTTTCACTGCCTCTTACAGAAACTTCAAGGTCTCCACTACTACATCTACATCTACTAACTCCCTAACAGAGCAGAGTGAATGGCAGACTCAAGGGCTTGATGCTGCAGGCCGAAACCGGCTTCGATGGGTGCAACAAAAGTTCATGGTCTACAACTACTGTTCTGACCTCAAACGCTTCCCACAAGGCCTCCCAGTTGAATGCAGACGATCAAGGTTCTAGACATCCAGATCATGCCACATCATCACATATTCTCTGTTCTAATGTGCAGCCTTACAATTCTTTTGTGTAATTAGTTCATTTTATGAAATATTCTTTCATTCCTTATAGTCCCATCCCATGATTTTGTATTCTTTCATTGTAAGTTGAATTGGGATTTCAAAATAAAGTATTCATTATTATATGATAATAGTGAAGTATTCATTACTACACAACATGACAAATGATGGTTTGAATTGAACCTCAGTATTTCTTGAGAGGAGTTGGTAGCTCTGGATTGGCTCATATGGAACTCTGTTTTGCTCTCAATGCTATGAGAATTGAAGCCGACTTCTGCTACCAATGTCATCTTCTCAGTCAAAGACTCAAAGTCAGGCGAAAAACAGAAGGGTCACAAGGCTTCTTGTTTATTGACCAGAAAAAAAAAAAAAAAAAAAAAAGCTTCTCATTTTCAGTCAACTGAATAAAACGTAATTATTATAATTCCCTTAAAAAAAAAAACAAAAAGAGAAGAAAAGAAGCGGCCAGCATTGTCTGGGCTCTAACATTGTACCATAGACTTTTGGGCTTGTCGCTAAGTAAAACTCACCAAAAATGCACATTGTATTATCCCTGAAAATAAGATTTAAAATAGAAAATTGGAAATGCAGTCGACCTCATCAGCTCCATTGCCCAAGTGCTCTTACCCTCTCCCAAACCACTTCCACTTCCACCATCGACATCCTAAGAAAAAACTCAACTTCCTAACCCTACCCCAAAAAACCAAAACCCACTTCACAAACCACTGTGCCCTTTACATCTCTCACGCAAACAGTTGCAGCAAAGAGCACCAAAACAAAACCCAGAAGCACAACAGCGGCAATCCCGACCCTTATCAGAACGATGCATTATTTCTACAACTGAACTGCTCCACTGGCACCGAAAGCTCCAATAATCAAAGCCCAGAAGCCCCTAGCGGAGAACAAGGACAAGATCAAAGAGAGAGCGAAGCCGATTATCCCAAGGGACTTTCCACAAACATGTGGTGGGCAGACGTGAAAGGAGCGTTGGGACAAAGGTTCAACTTTGGAGCCATTGCTCGTTCAGCCAGGGTGCTCACAAAAGACAAGCACTTGGCACTGCCTCACGTCTCTGTGCCTGATATAAGGTACATTGATTGGCCTGAGTTGCATAGAAGGGGTTTCAAGGGTGTTGTGTTTGACAAGGATAACACTTTAACTGTGCCTTATTCTTTGACGCTCTGGGGTCTTCTTGGCTCTTCATTGGAGCAGTGTAAATCTGTTTTCGGACCCGATATTGCGGTGTTCAGTAACTCGGCTGGTAATATTTTGCAGAACACAGTTGGAAAATTTTGCTGTTTTTATTGTTGGTTATGGATTTTTAGTCACAACA
>NC_034011.1:19001801-19012635 GCF_000346465.2 Prunus persica | reverse complement strand
ACAGTATGACCATGATGGTTCAAAAGCTAGGGAGCTTGAAGGGGCTATTGGAATCAAAGTCATAAGGCATAGTAAGTGTTTGTTTTTCAATCTAAGCTTTAATTCTACTGCCAAGTTTTTGAATTTGTCATATATATATATATATATATATATATATATATCAAAACTCCATTTTTGTAAATTACAAGTTTTCTTAAGAAGTGCGGAGTTTATGTGGCATTGATGTGGGTATTTTTATGTTATAGAAGTGAAGAAACCAGCTGGAACAGCTGAAGAGATCGAGAAGCATTTTGGTTGTAAAGCCTCACACCTTATTATGGTAGATAAGAATTCTTTGTGAGTTGTTTTATTTGATGGTTTTCTGGATTCTTATGAATAGTGACTTATGGGGCATTTTTGTGTGTGGTAGGTGGGTGATCGGCCCTTAACTGATATCGTCTATGGGAATCAAAATGGCTTTCTGACTATTTTAACTGAACCGTTGAGTCTTGCTGAGGAGCCATTCATTGTTAGGCAGGTTAGTTTTCAATTCTTCTCAAATTCTTTTTATGTACTGCAAGTGAATATTGTGTTCTTTTCTCTCTTCCAAACAAAATGACAAAAAATAAAGAGTAAAATTTGTGGTGTCAGTAATTATTCTCTGTTTGTCCTTGTGATTTGGTAAAGTTCAGATCCTCTTATAGTTGTCTTGTAGGGTGGGGGATGGTGGAAAAACCCAAGTTTTAGCAAACCAAATATAAAGAAGAAAAAAAGGGAAAATCAAACTAAACCATCAAAAACTTCCAAAGTAAAGAGGACCATCCAAGTGTGTAAAATATGCATTGAACTCATTACTAGAATTTCTCACCCTCTCGAAAGTTTGACTTTTAGGCTTTGCTTAAGTTCAACCAAACAAGCACAAATGAGCTGCTCCCAGATTTCCAAACTTGTCATGCGTCATTCTTTCCTATGTTGTGGCTATTTGAAAGTGACTTGAAAACTTAGCTGTGCTGTTTCTGGGGTTTTTGCCCCCCTTCATTATAAAAAAAACTAGTGACTTGAAAACAGCGCATGCAAAAAGATATCAGATAACAGAAAAGCATTCCTCTTGGTAAGAAAGGTATTGTGAGGGCAAAGGCCTCCAAAGCTACGTCGAGGATTTCATCTAATACTGCTTTTGCCTGAAATACATTCCAACCAAGTTTTCTGCCTTCTCCTTTTGAAACTTATAATCTCACAAACTTCAAAAACACCATAGGAAGTTTCAATTCCCAATCATGACATGTGAACCCCTCTGAAATATGGTTTCAGCAGTCGCCATCATAGTAAAAAAAATTAGACCGTTGAGTTGTTTTGGATTAGGTGTGGGACCTTGTGCAAGGATGATGCAAAATAAATGATTTTTTTTCCCTTTCATAATTTACACTTATTTTTCAGTTGGATATTTTGGACTGTATCAACCCTGTAATTTGTGCTCTTATATTGCTGCAGTTAAAAGGTCCAAATTTCTGTTATTTGTCTCTGATAATTTACTGGTAACAATTGCAGGTGAGGAAACTAGAAACATCCCTTGTGAACCGTTGGTTTAGGAAAGGGTTAAAGCCCACCAGTCATAGGCTGTTGCCAGACGGTATGCAGTGTGTGAAACATTCACCACCCTTGTAAGAATTATTGTTGATATAGTCAAAAACAAAAATTATTTTATCTGTTCCAGTGATTTCGTTAGTTTTACCATTTTTTAATTCAAAGCAATGAGAGAAATTTCTGTCTTCTTTTCCCCCGGTTCAATTGAGCAATATTTTTACACAAGCTGGCTTCATAAAAGGAAAAAGAAAGAATGAAAGATGAGAGAACAAGGGAAGGTCAAAAAAATTCAGGCTGCTCTATTAAACCTTTAACGAAGATCACTATCGTCTTTTGTATACGAAGTTCGATTAATGACATCTTGACTGACAAGCAACACAGAAGTTTGTGGCAGTAGAAGTGTATGTCTGAAGTACATTTCTCAAATTTCAGGAGTTGAAATTGGAATGATCCCTAAAAGTTGATATGGCTCAACAATATGTACTGATATTGATAGACAATGACTTTCAAGAAAATGTCTAAGTTTTTTTTTAGGAGAAGTCAATGCAAGGGTATGCTCAGCATGGATGGCTCATTTGAGGTTCAATAATTTCATCGATAAATTAAGACCCTTTTGATTACGAAATCGACTACATTATACTCGTTGATGTTTTTTTTAATTTTTTTTTTAATATCAAACACTCATTGAAGTTTATAGTCAACACAAATGTGTTAATTTAGCCACTTAAAATTGAGTACTATTGGTTTAAAAAAAACAAAAACAAAAACAGAATTAAAATATTAAAAAAAAAACAAGGCAAAGCTCATGCTATTCCATCTCGTCAGCCGGGCATCCAAGCGTCTAGACTGAAGCTGGTTCCCTAACATCTATGCATTGCCAGACCAGAAACTGAGAGTTATGATGCACTTCAAGTAGTATATTTTGCTTCATCACTTCTGTATTGTGTAATTTAGTAAGAACAAAAATGGTGGAGCTGCACATGGGTCGAGAGGTTTTTTATACACTGGCATCGCCACCTCCATCCCTCTCTCCCCAGTCACCACAGGCATGATTTTCCCACACCAAAATATAAAAGAATGTCAACTCTACTCATCCCATCCATAATAGGAGTCGCCGGGGGGAGTGGCACATGCAATAGTGTCGGCCTTAACCTATCCGTTAAGAGTCATTTTCACAAAGGATGGGTGGCAATATCGTCGCTCCAACTCTATGAATTGGAGATGTTGAAAGTTTATCCCTAATTAACTTGCATCAGCACAATGCTATTCATAGTCTAATAAGTCTTATCCATCTTTGAGCTGTGTGAAATAACAAAAAAGAGTTAGAGAGCTTAAAACCATGGTGTCTCCAGTAGAAAAACAGATATATTTGTTCATGCTTGTCGTCGTGACCCTTGTTTCGGTTTCTTCTTTCAAAGTAGCTACTTCTGCATCTCTTACAGCTCCATCATCAAGATCACCAGAAGGACAAGAAGCAGAGGCTCTTCTAAAATGGAGGGATAGCCTTGACAACCAAAACCAATCTCTCATGTCTTCATGGTTAGGAAAAAGTCCTTGCAACTGGACTGGAATTGCTTGCAATGAATTCAGAAGCATCACTAATATTAGCCTTAGCAGCATTGGATTAAGAGGTACTCTCTATGCTTTTGGCTTTTCATCTTTCCCTTCTCTCCAAAGCCTTAATCTCTACCAAAACTCTTTCTATGGTAGCATTCCCTCCAGCTTGGGCAACCTTTCTAAGCTCATCTACCTTGATTTGTCTTTTAATCAACTCTTCGGAAGAATCCCATCTGAGATAGGCCTTATGACAAGTCTTCACAAGCTTTATCTAAATGATAATGCCATAAATGGATCCATTCCTGAAGAAATAGGATCACTCAGCTCACTCAAAGTGCTGGGTTTGAGTGGAAACAACCTCACAGGTCCAATTCCAGCCTCCATTTGGAATATGGGCAACTTGTCCTTACTATATCTCTTCAAAAATGAACTTACTGGAACTGTGCCACAAGAAGTAGGAAATCTCAAATCTCTAAACCAGCTCCACTTGCAATTTAACAACCTAACTGGCCCAATTCCTGCATCCATAGGAAACCTTGTCAACTTAACTATTTTAGCACTTCTTGAGAATAATTTCTATGGATCCATTCCTCCAACTTTAGGAAACTTGACCAAGCTCACCTTATTAGATGTGCAGCAAAACCAATTGAGTGGCCCCATCCCACCAGAAATAGGAAAGCTCAAACTGCTATTCAAACTAGGATTGTTTGTAAACAATCTCAATGGCTCCATTCCTGGAGAATTCAAGAATCTTACAAATTTGCAAAATTTAGGGGTGTCTAGCAACATGTTGTCAGGCTATCTTCCTCAAGACATTTGCACTGGTGGATTACTTGTAAATTTTACAGCAAATGACAATTATTTCATTGGCTCTGTTCCGAAAAGCTTCAGAAACTGCTCCAGTTTATACAGAGTGAGGCTTGACAGAAACCAGTTATCAGGAAACATATCCGAAGACCTTGGAGTTTATCCACACTTAAACTACATTGATTTGAGCTATAATAATTTCTATGGGGAACTTTCTCCGAAGTGGGGTCTGTGCCAAAGTCTACAAAGCTTGAAAATCTCCAACAACAGAATTTCCGGAAGAATACCTACCCAACTTGGTGAGTCTCTTCAGCTACGAGTACTTGACCTCTCCTCGAATTATCTAGTTGGGGCTATCCCAAAGGAATTGGGGAGGTTAGCGTCACTGTTCAACCTTAACCTGGGTGGAAATAAACTTTCAGACAGTGTTCCATTGGAAATTGGAAGACTATCCAATCTAGAGCAACTTAACTTGGCAGCAAACAATCTCAGTGGATACATTCCCAAGCAATTATATGGGTGTTTAAAGTTATTGAACTTGAATTTGAGCACAAATGGATTGAATGAGAATCTTCCTTCTGAGATTGGCAGCTTAGAATCTCTTCAGGTGCTTGATCTTAGTCATAATTTACTGAGAGGAGAGATACCACCACAGTTTGGAGAATTGGAAAACTTAGAAGCACTGAATGTCTCTCACAATGAGCTCTCTGGCTCTTTCCCATCCACTTTTGATAATATGTTGCACTTGACTGCTATTGACATATCCTACAACCAATTGGAGGGTCCTCTTCCCAACATCAAAGCCTTCAACGAGGCTCCAATCGAAGCTTTAGAGAGTAACAAAGGCTTGTGTGGAAATGCCACAAGTCTGAAGGCATGCCAATCTACAATAAGAAACAGGAAAAAGAATAAAAACATCATTTTGATTGCAGCCCTCATTTTAGGAACTCTGTTTCTTGGGTTCATTGTGGTTGGGTTTCTCTACATTTGTCGTCACCAGACCGTAAGGGAAGAGCATGAAATGCCAAGAAGAGCAGATCTATTTGATATATGGAGCTATGATGGGAAACTGGTATATGAGGACATAATTGATGCTACAGAGGAATTTGATTCTAAGCATTGTGTAGGAGCAGGGGGGCATGCAAGTGTTTATAAAGCAATGCTACAAACAGGCCAGATTGTTGCAGTGAAGAAACTTCACACACTACAGGATGGTGGAATAGCAAATATAAAGGCTTTTGAGAGTGAGATTCGTGCACTCTCAGAAATCCGCCATCGCAACATTGTGAAGCTCTATGGTTTTTGTGCACATCCACGCCACTCATTCTTGGTTTACCAGTTCCTAGAAGGAGGTAGCTTAGAAGGGGTACTAAGGAATGACAGAGAAGCAACTATGTTTGAATGGACTGCAAGGATAAACCTTGTCAAAAGTGTGGCTGACGCTTTATCCTATATGCACCATGATTGCTTGCCTCCAATTGTTCATCGAGACATATCAAGCAAGAATATATTGCTGGATTTAGAGCTTGTTGCTTACATCTCTGACTTTGGAACAGCTAGAATCTTGAAGCCCGACTCTTCCAACTGGACTTCATTTGCAGGCACATTTGGATACACTGCTCCAGGTAGTTATTTCCAGTATGTATAGCTTTGTCACTGTCCATATTACTAACAAAGCATATATATATATGTGTGTGTGTGTGTGTTTATATATGGCTGGCTTCATCTTTGAATATTATGCTAGCAAATAAGAGATGAATTTGTCTCATAGTTAACTTCATGCATTGAATAATATGAATATTGCCATTCTCATGATATTAAATTGGTTTTTGGGTTTGCAGAGTTTGCATATACAATGGAAGTGAATGAGAAATGTGATGTTTATAGCTTTGGAGTGTTAGCTTTAGAAGTGATCATGGGAAAGCATCCAGGAGATCTCCTGATCTCCGTTCTCTCCTCGACAACATCGACTGCGCTTGATACCCCGCTGAGGGACGTTCTGGACCAAAGGCTTTCACCTCCTAAAGATCAAGTTGCAGAGAAAGTGATGTTTGTTGTGAAGCTTGCGTTTTCATGCTTGCAAACCAAACCACAATGTCGGCCAACCTTGCAACAGGTTTCCCAGGAGCTATCAATTCCAAAGGTACCTTTACCACTCACACTTGACAAAGTTGCCTTGGAACAGCTGGTTAGCCATGCTTGAAAGGCCAAAGTTGTTATGGCATAATAAAAAATCTATTGGGATTAAATTTGGTATTGTTGATATGTTCAGAAATAAAAAAATAAAATGAACAAATCTTTTAGTTGTCTGAGTGATTTTGATGGTTTTACCATTTCTTAATTCAAAGCAATGAGAGAAAAATGTTATCTTTCTCCCCCCGGTAAATCGAGTAATATCTTAACACAATTTGGCAGTAGATATGATCGTAGCATGAATGCCTTTAGTAAATTTTTCAAACCTCATGTCATGTGTTGGACTTAAGGATGGCTAAGAGGAGATATTGATAGGGCAAATATGTACAAATATACTGAAATTGATAGACAAATACTTTCAAGAAAATGTCTAAAGTTCCATAAGAATGTGTAAACTTGTCGTCACAGGGATGGCTCATTTGAGGTTCAATAATTTCATCCGTAAATGAACATCCCTTTCGCTACGAAATCGAATCCTAAATTTGATGTACAATATTTAAAATAAAAAACAGGCAAAGCTCATGCTATAATACCATCTCTTCAGCCAGGTATCCAAGTACATTGCCAGACAAGAAACTGAGAGAGAGTTATAAGGCACTGCAAGTAATATATTTTGCTTCATCACTTCTGTACTGCACATGTGTCGAGATGTTTTTATATAGACTGGACTGGAATTGCTTGCAATGAATTCAGAAGCGTTGTTAATATTAGCCTTAGCCGCATTGGTTTAAGAGGTACTCTCCATGCTTTTGGCTTTTCATCTTTCCCTTCTCTCCTAAGCCTTGATCTCTACCACAACTCTTTCTATGGCAACATTCCCTCCAGCTTGGCCAACCTTTCTAAGCTCATCTACTTTGATTTGTCTGCAAATCAACTCTTTGGTAGAATCCCATCTGAGATAGGCCTCATGAGAAGTCTTCACATACTTCGTCTCGACGATAATGCCATAAACGGATCCATTCCTGAAGAAATAGGATCACTCAGCTCACTCAAAGAGCTGGGTTTGAGTAAAAACAGCCTCACGGGTCCAATCCCAGCATCCATTTGGAAGATGGGCAACTTGTCCATAGTATACCTGTTCAAAAATGAACTTACTGGAACTGTCCCACAAGAAGTAGGAAATTAATCTCCAATCTCTTAACCAGCTCCATTTGCAATTTAACAACCTAACTGGCCCAATTCCTGCATCCATACGAAACCTGGGCAACTTAACTATTTTAGCACTTCTTGAGAATAATTTCTATGGATCCATCCCTCCAACTTTAGGAAACTTGACCAAGCTCACCTTATTAGATGCGCAGCTAAACCAATTGAGTGGCCCCATCCCACCAGAAATAGGAAAGCTCGAACTGCCATTCAAACTAGGATTGTTTGTAAACAATCTCAATGGCTCCATTCCTGGAGAACCAAACAATCTTACAAATTTACAAAATTTAGGGGTGTTTAGCAACATGTTGTCATGCTATCTTCCCCAAGACATTTACACTTGTGGGTTACTCGTAAATTTTACAGCACATGAGAATTATTTCATTGGCTCCATTCCGAAAAGCTTCAGAAATTGTTCCACTTTATACAGAGTGAGGCTTGACAAAAACCAGTTATCAGGAAACATTTCCGAAGACGTTGGAGTTTATCCACACTTGAACTACATTGATTTGAGCTATAACAATTTCTATGGGGAATTTTATCAGAAGTGGGGGCAGTGCCAAAGTCTACAAAGCTTGAAAATCTCCAACAACAGAAATTCCGGAGGAATACCTTCTTAGCTTGGGGAGTCGCTTCAGCTACGAGTACTTGACCTCTCCTCGAGTTATCTAATTGGAACTATCCCAAAGGTTGGAGAACTGGAAAAATTAGAAGCACTGAATCTATCTCACAATGAGCTCTCTGCTTACATTCCCATCCACTTTTGATAATATGTTTCACTTGACTGCTATTGGCATATCGGCGGCTATACTCAGTTTTTTAAATTTTTTCCGAAACCGTATAGCCGCACGGCTATTTCACACGTGGCGCCTAGTCCTTCTGCCGCTGCTTTGTTTTTTTTTCTTTCGGTAAATCATATAGCCGAGCGGCTATATTCGGTTATTTTCTAATTTTTTTAAAAAATAGTATACCCTGGCGGCTTTACTGGTTTTTTTTTTTAGAAATTTAGTTATATACCCAATCTTAGACATAGTCTTATAAAGAAACCCTATACTATTTAAAAACTATAAACTCACCCAAAAAAAACTCAAAAATTGACAGCTTTTAATTGTTTCAATTTAATAGCTGTTTTTTAGTTTATTTGTGTGTGTTAAATACCTATATTGCCCTTGTATATATTATGGATTTGAGAGAGAAAAATCAGATTTGCCCAGATCTGCATAGATCTACCAAAAAACCAAATATGCCAAAAAAACCAAATCAGATCTGCCCCGTAACAAGGTGTTCAGAGGAAGCCAGGTTGCTTGTGATTTTCCTGCTTGCAAGGGGCTTGAGACCTTAGTTCGTCATTTCTCCAGCTGTAAAACCTGGGTTCCTGGTGGATGTGCTCACTGCAAGCGCATGTGGCAGCTTCTTGAATTGAATTCTCATATTTGCGATGAGCCTGATTCATGCAAGGTCTCTTTGTGTAGGTAAGCATGAGAAATCCGGTGGGACTTTGGTGTTGCTGCCAGTAATATGGATGCCATGTGCCACTATGATTGAAATGATTTTTGCATATTACTCTCCGTGGTTTCAAGCATTTCAACGAAAAAAAATGGAACAGCAGACCCGTGACAAAAGAGCTTTCTCTGGTGTTGGAGCAAGAGGAGCTTCCAAGCTCAATCTCAGGCCCAACTATATTCTTCATATTTAATCTACAATTTTTAATATTTCACCTTCGATTTCTTGTTCTAAAATTGTGCTTCTATTGATTTTTTTTTCTTCGGATTGTTCAAGAACTCGAACGAACCTTGATCAAATGCTCTTAGCTCTACTCCTCATCTTCAAGCTCTACTCCTCTTCACCACGTCGTCGTCATCGTTGTCGTCATCATTGTCATCGTCGTTGTTTGGTTTGGACTTGAGATTTTTGATCTTTTGCTTCAATTATGTGTTTCTCTTCGGATTTTAGTTGATTTTCGAAATGTATTTTAAGATTTGATTATCGATTTATCTTTTATTACTATTTCAGTTATGGATCTTATTTTTGTTTAACAATGTACTTCTATGACAAAGTATTAACAATGTACTTCTATTACAGAGTAGTATTAACTACTTACTTCTATGACATAATAGTATTAACAATTTGGGCTCAACTTGTTTTGAGTTGGTCTGGTTTGTTCTTTCTTCATAGTTTCTTTGTTGGACATGTATTAGAAATAGCAACCTGACAAGCATTAATCAACATGATAGTAAACTAGCAGTGTTATTACCCTAGACTAGAACATTACGGGGGTAGACATGTATTAGAAATAGAATGTCATATGAAACTAGCAGTGTTATTACCCTAGACTGGAACATTACAGGGGTAGACATGCATTAGAAATAAGATGTCATATGAAACTAGCAGTGTTATTACCCTAGACTAGAACATTACAGGGGGTAGACATGCATTAGAAATAGGATTTCATATGAAACTAGCAGTGTTATTACCATAGACTGGAACATTACAACCATTAATCAACATGACAGTAAACTAGCAATGTTATTACCCTACACTGGAACATTACAAAGGTATACATGCATTAGAAATAGGATGTCATAGGAAACTAGAAGTGTTATTACCCTAGACTGGAACATTACAGGGGTAAACATGCATTAGAAATAGGATGTCATAGGAAAATAGCAGTGTTATTACCCTAGACTGGAACATTGCAACCATTAATCAATATGACAGTAAAGGTGTGGAATATTACAGTCATTAATCAACATGGCACATTAATGAAGCTATGGTTTTCAAGACGTTTTGTTTGTAATGAATTGTTTGGGTTTTTTTATAAAATTGGGCTGGGTTTGTTTTGGGTGCTATTTAAATTTTTTGTGTTGGACTTCTTTTTTAAATTGATCAATGGCAATCATGTAATTTATAGAAACTTAAACACCAATTTCTATTTAGTAAATGAGTTTTGGGTGTGTTTCGAAAGTGCATTCTATGTAGGGTTTTTTTATAATTTCAGTCCATATTTTGGGTATATTAGTGAAGCTCCCTTTTTTTTTTTTACTGTCTTTAATAAATAGATTTTTTAGTCTTTAATAAATAGTATAGCCGGGCGGCTATCCTATGATTTATTTTTTTTAAAGTATCGCCGAACGGTTATACTCTTTTGACACGTGGTGCCTAATCACTAAAAACAGTACAGCCGCACGGCTACACTCAGTGTTTTTATTTTTTTTTAAATAGACTTGTTTTGACACGTGGCGCCTAATCGTGGGGGGTTTTCTTTTTTAATATAAACTAGCCCCTTGACACATGCTCACGCATGTGCCAATTGGTTTTCTTTTTCTTTTTTATTTTTATTTTTAGAATTAAGAAAAAATAACAGGGTAGTTATGTTCCATAAAAGTAGGATCTATTATCTTATTTTGTTTTTAATTTTAATTTTTTTAATATTAAAAAATATGAAATTACGATATTATCCTCATTTAATTAATAATTTCAATTCTTAATGTTTGAATTAACAAAGGGCATTTTCTGGTATTTTGAATGTTTCACCATTCTCTGCCTTTTGCTTTATATATATAGATAT
>NC_034011.1:18869842-19001701 GCF_000346465.2 Prunus persica | reverse complement strand
AGTACGGCGGCTCTCTTTTTTTAAGTTTAAATTTATAGTAAATAGTATAGCAGCCTATTCTCAATTATTTTCTATTTTTTTGAAGAAAAAAATAGTATAGCCGCCGTACTATTTTTTTCTTTTTCTTTAATCTATATATATAATGCAAAAGGCAGAGAATGGTGAAACATTCAAAATACCAGAAAATGCCCTTGGTTAATGCAAACATTAAGAATTCAAATTATTAATTAAATGAGGATAATATGGTAAATTCACACTTTTTCATATTTAAAAAACTTAAAGAAAAAGAAAAAGCAGATAATGTATCCTATTTTTATGGAACACAACTACCCATTATCTTTTTTAATTCTAAAATAAATTTACTTATTTTTTTAAAAAAACCTCTCGCAAGCGCGGAAGCGCGTGCAGAGAGGCTAGTAAATAGTATAGATGAATGGCTATAGTATTATATATATAGTACAGCCAGACGGTAGTCTTACATATGTACATATGTATTTTTTCAATAATACATTCGTGTTCTATACACGTCTCACGTTTAAAAAACAAAAACAAAAAACAAAAAACCAAACGTACAATAGTCTTATTGTACATGTACATACATACTTCTAATGTTTTATACACGTATTTTTTACAAAATTTATGTATTATACAAATAATTCTCACATATTATTGAATAAAAATAATATATGTTATAAAAATATTATATAGTGGCTGATTAATATCTACTTTGGATATATTAAAACTAATAAATTAATATCTATGAAGTACTAACTAACGCAATTAGGAGGGTCCTTTTTAAAAAATTAAATTAAATTAAATAGTATAGCCGTGCGGCTATACTACGATTTTTTTAATAAAAAAAAAAAGTATTGCCGCACGGCTATACTCTGTTTTTAATTTGTTTTCTAAAAATATACTTGTTTTGACACGTGGCGCCTACAACCAATTGTAGGGTCATCTTTCCAACATCAGAGCCTTCAACGAGGCTCCAATCAAAGCGTTAGAGAGTAACAAAGGATTGTGTGGTAATGCCACAGGTCTGAAGGCATGCCAACCCTACAACAAGAAATAGGAAAAAGAGTAAAAATAAGATCATTTTGATTGCGGCCATCACCATTCGTCCCCATCACCATACTGTAAGGGAATCACAGGAAACGGAAAATCTATTTGATATATGGAGCTTTGATGGGAAATTGGTTTATGAGGACATCATTGAAGCTACAGAGGAATTTAATTCTAAGCATTGTGTAGGAGCAGGGGGGCATGCAAGTGAAGATGCAAACAGGCCAGATTGTTGCAGTGAAGAAACTTCACACGCTACAGGAGGGTGGAATAACAATTGCGCTGGATACACCGCTGAGGGACGTTCTGGACCGAAGGCTTTCACCTCCTAGAGATCAAGTTGCAGAGAAAGTGGTGGTGCTTGTTGTGAAGCTTGCATTTTCATGCTTGCAATTTGCAAAACAAACCACAATCTCGGCTAACCATGCAACAAGTCTCCGAGGAGCTATCAATTCCAAAGATATCTTTACCACTCACAATTGACAAATTTACCTTGGGACAGCTGGTTAACCAAGCTTGATTTCACCTTGTCTTACTGTATCATAATTTATCTCAAGAACTTGAAAGGCCAAAGTTGTTTCCAAGTCTATGGGAAGTTAGGTATTGTTGATACATTCAGAAATAAAAAAATCTTTTAGCTGTCAGTGAAAGGGGAATTGGGTAATATCTTAACACAATTTGGCTTTGGGTTCATCATGAAAGGGAAAAGAAAGAAAAAGGAAATGAGAACATAGATGGTTGAAAAAATTTGGTAACCCCAATTCAACCTTTGACTAAAGATGGCTATCATCTTTTGCGTAGAGAGTTTGATGAATTGCAATTAGCACACGTTTGGGGCAGTAGATATGATCATAATATGGTAGATTTTTCAAATCTCATGTGTTGGACGAATTGGAGAAAGAAACGGAAGAACCTGCATCCTCTTTTCACACTCTGGAAAGAGCTTGGACGGTGCAAGTAATGCTTACTTTTCTTGTAAGATAAAGAGAGAGAGAGAGAGAGAGAGAGAGAGAGAGAGAGAGAGAGAGAAGATTATGGGTAGAATACTAGAATTTGGCACCTAATTTGACAAAAGGTCAAAGGTCAACTGACAAATTCTAAAAGGATAAAATTTAAATGCAATGACCCAATGGGGGAGGCTGCGCTGCATCATCTACTGGCTTCGACTCTCCATTTTTAAATTTGGAGCCTTGGATTTCTCTGTTTCTACTGACACGCCAAACACACATTTTTTTGAAGTCACCAAAAGACTTGGCGTCTACCTCAGGTCTTCCAGGTCTTCCAAGGAAAACTTGATCTGTTTAATGTCCACACTTGGCTCAAAATTCATAGGCATGAACCTATGCTAATTACAAGTTTAAATAATCAAATATGGATACTACTTGCCTTTATTATCGATGTTCATTCTTCCTGCGAATTATAATTTGACACATATATAAAAATAATTTATTTTACAATATATGTCACACTGCTAGTGACATGTGTATAGAATTCTACTTACTTACCAAGTAAGGACGGAAAATATTTTCCATCAAATGTCTTACTTGTCTACTTGTAATAAAACAATAATAAAGTCCATGACTGATGAAGATGGAATTTCAATCATATCCTTATGTACGTGTGTATATATATATATATAATATATATATATATATATATATTCTAATGGAGCCTGCACTGTGCACAAGTCATATTGGGCCAAATTAAAGTACCAGACTCTTCCTCGAGGCCAAACCAGCTACTTTTGGCAGACGGGTTTCTTGTGCCATCTCCTGATTTGCAGTAACCAAGACATATTCACAGCTTAAAACCATGGCATCCCAAAAAGAGAAACCACTTTCTGCTAATGTTGCTGCTTCACAGCATTCATTTCAAGTCATCCTAATGGCTATTATTCTCATGTTGGTTTCTTCTTGTTTAGCACCTTCAGCTTCAGCTGCAGGACCGGAAGCAGAGGCTCTCCTGAATTGGAAGGCTAGCCTTGACAACACAAGCCTGTCTCTCTTGTCTTCATGGGTTGGAAACAGCACTTGCAATTGGGATGGGATTGGTTGCAACAATATTGGAAGCATCACTCAGATAAACCTCACTGGTTCTGGTTTAAGAGGTACACTTCATTCATTCAGTTTCTCATCTTTCCCCAGTCTCCTAAGCCTTAACTTGAGCCATAACTCAATTTCTGGAAGAATCCCATCAGAAATAGGTTTTCTGAAAAGTCTTCAAATCCTTGATCTTTCTGAAAATAACCTTAATGGGTCCATTCCCCATGAAGTTGGTTTATTGGGAAACTTAACCATTCTTTCTCTTCATAACAATGAACTTTCTGGAAATATCCCTCTGGAAATATGTATGCTGAATTCACTCAGTGTGATTCATATAGAGAAAAACAGTCTCACAGGTTCAATTCCAGAATCAATTGGAAACCTGTCAAACTTAACTGTTCTAGCTCTTCATCGCAACAATTTCTCTGGCTCAATTCCTTCAAGCATAGGAAACCTGACTAGGCTGAAGGAGTTGTACCTGATGGGTAATCAATTAACTGGAACCATTCCAAATGAAGTAGGAAAGCTTCAGTTTCTTACCCTTCTAGGGTTGGTAGATAACAGACTAAATGGCTCCCTTCCTTTAGAATTGAGCAATCTTAAATTTTTGAAGCACCTGTGGCTGAGTGGCAACAACTTGTCTGGTAATATTCCCCCAGATTTATGCAGTGGTGGATTACTTGAAATGTTTACAGCACATCACAATCAGTTGACAGGCCTCATGCCTACAAGCTTGAGAAACTGCACCAGCTTAGTTAGATTGAGGCTTGAAAGAAACCAGCTAACAGGAAACATAAATGAAGAGTTTGGCATTTATCCAAAATTAGTTTATGTCGACCTCAGTTATAACAGATTCTATGGAGAACTTTCTGAAAACTGGGGAGAGTGTCAAAACTTACAAAGCTTGAAGCTCAGCAATAACAGAATTTCCGGAAGAGTTCCTCAGTTTGAGGGATCAATTCAGCTGCATATACTTGACCTCTCTTCGAATAATCTCACTGGGACAATCTCAAGGGAACTAGGGAGGTTGACATCCTTGTTCAACCTTAACCTGGGTGATAATAAACTTTCGGGTAGTGTTCCACCAGAAATTGGAATGTTAACCGATCTACAACAACTTAACTTAGCAGCCAATGATTTCAATGGACCAATTCCAGAACAATTAGATGGGTGCAGAGAGTTACTGAACTTGAATTTGAGCAAAAATAAATTCAGTGAGAGCATTCCTCTTCGGATGGGAAGCATGCATTCTCTTCAAGTTCTTGATCTTAGTCAAAATTCCCTGATGAAGGAAATACCGCCACAGCTTGGACAATTGGTAAAGTTGGAAGCATTGAATCTCTCCCATAATGAGCTCTCTGGTTCAATCCCATATACCTTTGATAATATGTTGAGCTTGACAGTTATTGACCTATCCTTCAATCATTTGGAGGGTCCTCTTCCCAACAACAAAGCATTCCTTGAGGCTTCAGCTGTAGCTTTTGTGAATAACACAGGCCTGTGTGGTAATGCCACTGGTTTGAACACTTGCCCGTCTGAAACAAGAGGAGGGAAAAAGGGCAGCAAATCAGTTATATTCATCATAGTCTTTGTTTTAGCCATCCTCTTTTTTGCATTTGTAGTATTTGGGATTCTTTGTGTGTGTTGCTATTCGCAAGAAGCGCAAAATGAAAACCAATTCGCAGTTTGGAGCTATGATGGAAGATTGGAGTATGAAGACATCATTGAAGCTACAGAGGAATTCAACTCCAAATATTGTGTAGGAGTGGGAGGGAATGCAAGTGTTTATAAAGCTGAGCTGCAAACAGGTCGGATTGTTGCAGTAAAGAAACTTCACATTGTACAAGATAGTGGAGTAGCAAATTTCAAGGCTTTTGAGAATGAGGTTCGTACTCTTTCAGAAATTCGTCACCGCAACATATTGAAGCTCTATGGTTTTTGTTCACATCCACAACACCCTCTTTTGGTTTACGATTTCATAGAAGGGGGGAGCCTGGAAAACATATTGACTGACGAAAACCATGCCTTTAAGTTTGGATGGATTGAGAGAGTGAATGTTGTCAAAGATGTGGCTAATGCATTATCTTATATGCATCATGATTGTTCACCTGCAATATTGCATCGAGACATATCGAGCAAGAATATCTTGCTGGACTTAGAGTATGGGGCTTATGTCTCGGATTTTGGTACAGCTAAGCTCTTGAAGGCTGACACTTCGAATTGGACTTCATTTGCAGGCACATTTGGATACAGTGCTCCAGGTACTTATTTCCTGCTTGTCTTCTGTCTATAATACATGGCCTGCTGCATATTTCAGAAATATGATGGATAGGCTTTTACTCATCATGAATTGATCTTTGTTTTGCAGAGTTGGCATACACAATGGAAACGAATGAGAAATGTGATGTTTATAGTTTTGGAGTGGTAGCATTAGAAGTGATCATGGGAAAGCATCCTGGAGATCTCATCTCCTATTTTTTGTCACTCTCATTAACATCAACAGCCCAACCTATACAACTCAAGGACGTTTTGGACCCCCGCCTCTCACCTCCTGGAAATCATGTTGTTGAAAAGGTGGTCACTGTTGTAAACCTTGCATTTGCTTGCTTGCGAACAAATCCACAATCTCGACCAACCATGCAACAAATTTCCCATGAGTTGTTATTTTGAAGGACTCCTCTGCCAAAGATATTAGAAAAGATTAGCTGATTATTCTTGATGAGGACCTGTGGTAGCTTCTTTGAATGTAAATCTGTGTGTAAGATTTATCCAAATCAAATTACACCCCTCTTCCGCACATGTTTAATTTCTATAATAGTAGCTCTCAGGAACCTTGGGTTCAAAGTCAAATCAATTTTTGATGCCAGGACTGTGATACTAACATACTGATGAATTTTTTTCACATGTAACAATAATACATTGTAGGCATACGAAGTTCGTGTCAGCCTGTTGTTTGTTATTACTTGTCTGGAATATGAATTGAAATAGTCTTCGCTTCTAATAGGATGAGACACTGATTCAATCAAAAGCTGACTTGGGGGCGTAAATCTTTGATTATGTGAGTTTTCCTGGTTGCTGATAAAGTGATGAGCTGCAAGAACTTTGGGTTGTTGTGCTCTTCAAAATAACTTTGGGGTAATTTTGATAGGCATCCCATGGGAAGGGAATGGGAGGGGATCCATGGTTACAGGCTCATCAGGATAGAGCAAAGACCAATCATAACGAGTAACAACAAAATGCACAAAGATGAGGATATTCAACTTGGCCAGTTGGTACCCTGCACACACTCTTGGCCCTCCACCAAATGCAAGAAACACATATGGTGGAACAGACTCATCGAACCGACTTGGATTGAATCTCAGAGGATCTTGAAAATATTCTGAATTGTAATGTGTTCCATATGTTGTCCACAAAACCTGAATAAAATAAACCACTAAAAATTAGTCCAAACCCTGTAAGTATAAACCTGCATAAAATTGTAGTGTGGCCAAAGCAAAACACATATGTACCTTCCATCCTCTTGGAATGGTGAAGCCTTCATATTCAATGTCAGCAATGGCTTTCCTGAAAGAGCCAAAGATAGGAGGGAAGAGCCGCATGCTTTCACGAGCAACCTGCCAGGTATACTTCATCTTCTTTGTGTCATCCAATGTCAGATTTTCACCTGGTCTTTTGCTTCTCATTATCTCAGCATGTTCTGACGGGAAATGAAATGAAACTCACTGATAAGCTTGTTGAACGAGGAGTTTCTCGGATAACAGATTAAACTTATTTTTGCTGTCAATTAAAATAGATGAACTTCGACTGCATGAAAGATTATATACCTTTAAGTAGGAGACTATGGCAATAAGGATTCTGAGCCAGCATTTTGAATGTCATGGCAATGGCAAAGGAAGTAGTATCATGAGCTGCAAAAACTAGCAAAACCACATTATCAACAACCTCCTCTTTGGTAATTTCTCCTCGAATCATCCCAGCCACCAATCGCGACAGTAACATCCCTCCCTGCTCCCCCTGTTCTTCTAGCTTGCCTTCCATTTGCATCCTCTTCTCTCTTACTACTTCAACCAGCATTTTCTCTATCGTCTTCCTTGCTTTCTTTGCTCTCCAAAACCTGGACCCAGGAATCATAACTGGTGCTGCAAAAACCCCTTCCAAAACCCTCTCAAAGGTTTCCAACATCTCTGCCTCCACTTTGTTCCCCAACAAGCATTCAAACACTATGGTAAACGTCAAGACTTTCGTCGAACGATATAGGCTAATCTTGTCCTGGCCTTTCCATTTTGTGTCCAAATGCAGCTGCACAGAGTTGCATATTTTGGGCACTAAAGTCTCAAGCCCTGCCTGGCCAAGGCTTGAGCCTATAAGCCCGCGAAGGCAGCGGTGCCTCTCTCCTTGTTTTTCCATGATGGAGTCCTTCCCCATCAGCTGAACCGACGCAGAAGGCCAGGAGCTCACCACCAACTTGAACTCATTGGACAACAGGAACTTATTAGCATTGGCTCCATTTACAATCACAGTTGGTGATCCCATGAGATGTGTTGAGAAGATTTTGCCATATTTCGTAACCCGGGGTTGTATGAAATCGTCAAACAAACTGTTTTTACGTTGAGCTTTGTAGAACTCCATGGTCTGGCCTATCCAAGGAAGCCCCATTTCCCCAGGTGGCAGATTTTGCTTGTTCGTGTTACGGTGTTTCTTGTGCTTCAAGAAAATGATGATAAAGACCATTGCAGCCAAAATGCATAAGAAACAAAAACAAAGAGGGCTAATTTCATTAGCCATTGATGATTTGATATTGTTGATGGACTCAAAAAGCTGGAATTTTACAGTTCAAATAATAATAATGTATATCAGGTGAGCAGATTGTTGTTTGCTTTATAGAAGGAAAAACCAGAAAGTCAAACCCCTCTGAAAAGTCAACCAATCATGAAGTCCTGACCGTCCCACAAATTCTATATCCTTTTTCTACAAATTCAACAGCTATGATCATCCCAATTACGTTGACTCAAAGTTAAGTTCCCATATTTCTAGAGGGTATGAAAGCAGTGACCACAGACCCTGCATGTGCTTTTGAGCTGAGGATCAAAAGTCCACCGCCCCAGAGAATGACACATAATCAAAGATCACCACATAATGTTACATAAAATGTGTATCTAGAAGAAGCATACAATCTCTTGCTGCCGACCAGTCAAATATTCTTAAATTTTTAATCACAAAAGAAATCCCAAGAGATCTGGTAAGGCTGCTGATACCATACAATCTCTCTCTCTCTCTCTCTCTCTCATAAAAGATTAACACATGATGAAAACCATGGAATCTTTTCCATCTCGCCTGATTGCTGATTTCAACAATAACAGATGAGACCTTGGAACCATGCCATGCCAAATATGTGTATGCTGCAATAATGGATAAATATTGGGGTAAAGCAATGCTAAGAAACCCAGTATATATATTATCCTGCAAAGGGCATGCCTCGTGCATAAATTAACCAACAGCCATGTTGGGGACCGAAATTTGTGGATCTATGTGTGGAATACTATTCATCATTCCTAAAGATAAGGTTCACATGTATATTTATGATACAAAGCTCATGCCCAGGGGAAGAGTCAAAAGACTTTTTCTGAAGGGGCCAAGAAGTTCAAATATCTTTAAAAAGTACATAGAGTTACATGTAGGTTGGGACGTCCAAGTCCATCCTCTATCTACATGTGGCTCTGTCGCTGAGATAAGTAATTAGTCAATTGTATATGGGTATGTATGTCTTTTATGGATTGTAGCCATAGTGTCATACATTTAGTACATGGTTGAGTACATAATCTTCTTCCAGCACCAAATATCTAGCAAAAGCAAGCACCATCCATGCTATGCACATATCATACATGTTTTAAGGAGATGCAAATCCAGACATTGAAGTTTACTTTGAGAGGATGTCAGTTGTAGCAGTTAATGGTACAGTTGTAGCAGTAAATTCACATCTCTATAGCAAAAACAATTTGGGGACCTGTGTGTGAGCATTGATAAGATTTGCAGCCAGTCTCTCTCTGTTAGGAAATTCCACAGAAGCAGCAGTGGAACTTGTCATACTAGAGAGACAATGAAACTCCCTCCCTCTCTACCCGAGAAAAGGAAATGGATCTTTTAATGGGGTTCCCAGGAAAAAGGTCTCTGGATCAAGAAAACTGATTTTACAGCAAGCATGGGATAAGCAGATGGCTTCAAAAATTAGTTTTTGAATTTAGAGCTATGATTAATCTTGGATTAATTAATATTATAAACCATTGTTCTTTTGCTCATTTGAAGTTAGACCAGGCTAATTAATATTCTTTCTAGACATTTTCACTTCATCATATTTTTGTATAATTATTGCACCAAATTCCTGAAGATGTTTATGGGATTAATGCTTTCAACTGCCACCAAATCCAAAACCATGTTTTTAAATTCATCAGTGGCTAGCTAGCGTGCAGCTCCATAGGCCTCCTTGCCATCCATCACTGCGGAATTTAACTTACTGTTTCATTGTGACCTTCTCCAATGTGTGACAACTCATGAACCTTACTGTGGCCTGGCCATTAACCAACCTGTCTCTTACACAGCCATAAAACTTTGGTTCTCTCTCTCTCTCTCTCTCTCATATGCTTCAAATTTATGGTCAGAGGGGTTTGAAACTTGAAAGTGATTCAATTACGAACCTCTAAAAACAATGCCCTTCTTTGCTGTCTTCTTTACTCTACTCCTAACACTTCTGTTCAATCTCACCTACCTCTCTGTCAAACTCATTAAGTTTGACACAGAACCCACTTAATGGATCAGCATCTCTTGGCCCATCTCTCTCTCTTTCTACCAGGTGTTGGGGTCCTTCCTTACGTTTTTATGTCTGATATAAGTTTTATGTTCATATACAGAATTTTGAGTCATTTGCCATCTTTTATCCATACCATACCTCTAACATATTTGTTCTATCTAATATTTCCATCTGCAATGTGCATAGCTTGTTACAAATTTATATGGAGACAAAAATGGGGAATTTTTCATGACAGATTTCATGAAACCATGACCAATTCTCCAAAATTTGATACCCGACAAGATGTTGGTTGGTTCAGTTTCAATTCCCTGCCCAAACAACCACAAAAGATCTTCTTCATACATGGTTTGATTCATTTCCAACCCACAAAGATGTAGAAGCTGAAGATGCTAGAGAGGAGAGGGATGCTAGCCGTACTTGAAAATTTTATACAATTAAGGCTGAGAAATCTTCATATGGCCCATCACAATTTACACAAATTTATGGGTTGGCTCCACTAGCTCAGGGC
This sequence comes from Prunus persica, assembly GCF_000346465.2. NCBI lineage: Eukaryota > Viridiplantae > Streptophyta > Magnoliopsida > Rosales > Rosaceae > Prunus > Prunus persica. The sequence goes on along the minus strand of NC_034011.1, from coordinate 18,991,284 downwards.
TCTACATCTAGCATACAGGCATATCTTGGACAAGGGATTGAAATAACTTCATGTACCATATTGTAATTAATTTCTAAATAATCTCATATCTAACACAATATCCATTTAGGTTGAATAGGGACCAGGACATCTAATCCTAGTCCAAATTTTAATACAAGGACATAATGACATGATGGTCAAGGTTTGGATTGGTTTTGAGACAAACTCAAATTGGGTTCATGCTCTATTCTGGGTTATTGTCTTGGATCTCAGAGCAAGATGGAGTTCACAAACTTGTGATTGAAAAAATTTGGTTTGCCATCTGTCCACAGCCACTAGTGGTGTCTCATTCATATTGAAGGCTGAAGCTTGCAAACAGCCAGTTGAAGGCAGATCATGCATTGGTTTCCATATATTATCCCAACCCACAAGGCTGGGGAGGGAAGATTTGTCCTTTCTTGTCACATTTTATATATCATGCTTTCTAAACTTAAATGGTATTTGCTTCCAAGCAGAGGCCTCATCAAGAAATATAAAAAAACAATTAGCTCCCTAATCCCATTTATCCAGGTCAGAACCAATGACAAGCAATATTATATGTCAACACCCATATTAGCCCATGCCACATGATTCAATAAACTTCATAAGTAATGCAGAAAATAAATTATATGAGAGAGAGAGAGAGAGAGAGAGAGAGAGAGAGAGCTTTCATTTGATTTTATGTGGTTTGTGTCTCAAAGCTACTTCAAAACTTGATACCATTATTGTAAAAACACAAGAGTAAATAGGATGATAAATGCACCTGCATCACATCAACTAACTTCAGTACTCCTTCACCTGCTAATATTAACTTCTCTACATCTACCCTATATATTTCACCTCTTCCTCCTGGAAACAATCCATCCTTCACTTCTGCTTCCTCCTTTCCTCAGTGTATTCTAAGAAGAAAAAAATGGGCAGAGTGAGAAGCAGAGTTGCCTCTTTGTTCATATGGACTTTGGTTGCTGGGATGATATCCCAAAACTTGGTCATCCCTGTTATGTCCTCCACTGTTGAAGGCCAGAAGACCTACTACTCTCCAGACCCACATGCAGGAAGCCCCCCTGGAGGTCTCTCTGTCTCTCTCTCTTCTTCACAGAACACACACATTATTTCTGTTTTTTTTTCTTTCTTTTTTTCTTTCCGTTTCTGGTCTTAACACGTGCATTGTTTATCTGTTCAACACACACATTTTGTCTGTACTTTATATATTTTTGTCCTTCAAGATTGATATTCTTGCAAAGTTGGTTGTTTCACTTACCAGTTTAAAATATTACACTACAAGAACAAAATGCCACTCTTCTTACCTAAATATGTGAGTTCATCACAGTAAACAAACATGTTTTGGGTTCAAATTGTAAAATATTGTTTATATCACAAACATCTAGCTAGCATATAGCAGAAACTGTGTCATAGCATGCATTAGGCTGATGATCAAGCCAGTAATATTGTAATATCTAACACGTCTTTTATTAATGCAGGTCCACACAGTACTCCTTCCAATCCACCATCACATGGTGACTCTCACAGACCCCCCTCTCATAGAAGCCACCACCCAACACCATCATCACCACCTTCCAACTGTGGCACCCCACCATATCACAACCCAACTCCATCACATGACCCTGGAACTCCATCCCGGCCATCAACACCCTCAACTCCTCCAAGTGGCGGTGGCTACTACAACTCTCCACCAACTTCAGGAGGCTATAGCCCCCCACAAACACCAGACATTTTAACCCCTCCCACACCAGACATTTTAACCCCTCCCACACCAGACGTTTTAACCCCTCCCACACCAGACATTGTTAGCCCCCCAATGCCATACATTGGAACCCCACCAACTGACCCAAACACTCCTAGTATTCCTACACCCCCTTTTCTTCCTGATCCCAACTCTCCACCGTTTACATGCATGTAAGTTCCAATTAATCACAAAACTGATCAGATATATACATATACGGTTATATTGTTCGGGTCATTGAAATACAATGCGGAGTGAACCCACAAGGGATCCCTAAGCTTATTTGAGGGATCCCTCAACTGAAGCTCTATGTGTGTATATATAACTTCAATGCCATCTCTAAGTCAAAAAATTATTACCATGTTTTGCAGCTACTGGAGGAACCATCCCACAGTGATATGGGGTCTGTTAGGCTGGTGGGGAACTTTGGGCCATGCATTTGGAGTGACTAGCCTTCCAGGGTTTGGCTCAAGCACCATGAGCTTGCAGCAAGCGCTTTCCAATACACATACTGATGGGCTTGGTGAACTATACAGACAAGGAACTGCTGCCTTGCTGAATTCCATGGTTGATAACAGGTTCCATTTCACAACCAAGCAAGTCAGGGACAGCTTTGTGGGAGCTCTGGGATCAAACAAAGCTGCAGCATCTCAAGCCCGTGTGTTCAAGCTGGCCAATGAAGGAAAACTCAAGTCTAGAGCCTGATCTCAATCACATCATCATCTGCTTTCATTTCATTTCACAGTTTATCATGACTACGAGTTCTTTACCTATATCTACGACTATTTCAGAGTGTGTTTTGTTCTAGAAATTTGTGTTCTTTAGTGCCCAATTATATTTAAAATGCTACAGCATTTTAAGATGGATACTGGGTTTACATTAATTTAATGCTTAGCTTATGTTGTTTTAGTTTTAAATAAGATTCGGGATTTCATTGAACCATATCTCATGCAGCATGTATGTCCAGCATAAAAGAAGCAACAGTAATACAACAACCAAAAAATCCCAAATTTGGGACACTTAGTTAATGTGAAAGTAACATAAAAATTAAAACCACTGTACTATCTTTACAGGTCATATTGCATGATCGCATGGTGCAAAGTTATTATAATAAAAGGTCAGTTTGTGCCACTGGTCTTGTAAATCGAGTGCATTAAATTTTCTAGCATGGCAGTTGCATGTTGCGGAAAAGCAAAAAATACAAGGCCCACCGTCTTAAATCTTCAATATTGACTATCTCTACATTGTAAATCAGTTGAAAAATACAAACACAAGGACAGACATTATACACACAAAAATAAACTTTCATGAGCTAGGCGAATGACAAAGACAATGTGGTAGATAATTGAAATTGAGTTAAAGGCATGCCCCAGACAAACTCAATCAGGAAAACACAGCCCAGTTTCTTAATGTACTTAAAAGTACAATCAAGCATTAAACAAATAATAAATGGATACCAACCTAACCAACAAAAATTAAATAAAGGAAAAATATTTAAACAACTTTTTTGAGAAATTAGTGAGATTGAAAAATAAATAATTGAGAAATAATGGTAATTATAATTCAAACAACTTTTTTGGACGGGATGAGAAAATTTATGTGAAAGTATGCATCTTCAGTACTTGAGATGGTTGAATCTGTCAATCTAATGACCACAATTGTGTTCGCATACAATATGAATTCTCTCTGTAGAAAAACCCTTGTATGAAAAGGGATGGGATGAGACTATGAGTAAAGAGGGGGCGACAGATGAGTCTACAATTCAAAATGTTTAGCAATGATTTTATGATAGCAGTTGAATATTCATCCATTGTCCAACCTAGAATGTGTTTGAAGGTTAGTTTTTAATCTTAGGGGACAAGGCAACTTGCCATCTTCTATTTACTTGAAGTATTGTGCTTCTGATATTTGTCTTGTGCAACCCACAGACAGATGCCTGTCCCAAGATGCGCCTATTCACATTGCCTACTGGTAAGCTTCGGAAGACCTTTGATGCCTTATTATATAAACATGGACACGATGATACAAGGTTATACATGTTCCCTCAGTACAACAAGCATTAATTGCAACATGCACCTCAAAATTTTCAAGGCAACAATTTCCTAAAAATCAACACTCAGAAAATATAAAAGTAAATATGAGATAAGATGAATGTTAGTATGTTAGTTTCAGGTAAATATACCAAACGCAAGGCCAAAATGAAAAGAGTAAGCTTAAAAAGAGCTCAGTTCTCCAAGAAGAACAAGAAACAGATGGTGTCTCTTGCTCTGTCTAAGGAATGAAAATGTTGGAACCCATGCAAAGATTATTGAACAGTAAACTACTTTTGTAATTCTTTCTTCCTTCAACATCATGTGAAATAGGAAGATTGGTTTACAGTTGAATTCTTTCCTTTTTAGGGACAGAAAGTTTACCTAACATCTGATTTACATCCATCATATACTCTTGAGCATGCACCCTTCAAGCTAATCTAGTACTTCAGCCAGCTCAATACAGCTTTTTCTTTAAGGAGAGCCAATTGATTTCTGAATGATGCAAAAGAACAATTCTATATGTGTTTTTCAAATCCATGCCCTCAAAATGGAGAGTGAAATACATTTAAATTACTTCAGATTCTGGGCTGGATCCACCAAACTGGTCAAGGCAGAAGAAGGGAGAATTTGACAAGCAGTTACCTCATATGAGATTCAAACCATATAAACATCCTGTCAGAGTGCAAGCTAGTCATTTCATGGTATGCAAATGCCAGATTTAACTCCTCCTGAATGTAATGGGCCAGATGCTTGTCTGGGAAAATAATTTTACTCTCTCTGACAGCTTCTTTCCAACGTGTTCTACGCCCATCATTCTTCATATATCCATTCTCATCGATAAAACCCTTGTGCCGGAAGAGTTCAAATAGCTTAGCAGAAACAGACAGATCAAGACCTGGGATTCTATCAGCTAAGAGATGTGGTGACAAGGGGAACTCCTTGCATTCAATCTCTGCAACATCAACCCCTTTATTTCTTAAAATTTCCATATACTCATCTATCTTTTGCTTCCTTAATATATCCTTCGGCATGTGCATGAAAAGAGTAGGGGGATAGCTCTCTTTTATGTCCATTTTATCAAACTTCCCTTCAGCAATCATAATTGTAATACTAGTGAACTTCAACACAGTGGCAAGCACAGAAACAAAGTATCCCCCGGAAGAGGCCCCCATAGCAACAAGAGGAAGCTTTTCAAGCTTGTTCTTCTTAACCCACCATTTGATAATATCTTTAACAATAATTATCTCTTCCCCAAGAGTCCAGCATATCCCTGCACTTGATATAGTAAGGACAGCAAACTTTCGAGCAAGAGCATGAAGAGCAATTAGTCTTTCTTCTGGCAAACCAATGCAGTTAGGACAGTGAGTAGACTTGTCCCAAAAGTGAGCAGCTCTACCATTGCAACCATGAGCAAGAAAAAGAACTGCTTTAGGCGAATCTGGTATTTGCCATATTACATCAGTTCCATTTCGAAACTCTAAGGTTGGTGAAAGTTGCACCAGTGACTTAAAGCTATGCCACTTTTCCTTTGGAAGTTCAAGTAATGAACTGGGCTTTTGATCATTGGTGCCAACTGACAATATGAAAATGAGAAGAAACACTGTAAGAGACACTACCACAAGTCCAGCCAAACGGTTTTGAGGCCCATTCCATGCCTTCGATCTGTTTCCGCGGTTCAACATTACTGAAAACAAAATTTAGCAAAAACATTGGCTGAGAGTATATACGAAATCCATTGTAATTGAAATTTCTTTTTCCATAAACCCCATTTAGTTACTGAGGATACTAGATTAAATTTTTGTAGTCCCATCTTGTTGATCTTGATTTAACTGTTCAATACCTGAGAATACAAAGACTGCAATAACCTGAGCCAAACTCAAAAATCCAGCATCAAAGCATTTTAAACAAATGTAAAATTTAAATTTCACAACAGAAAAAGTCTCAATTTGGGGACTTATGCCAGACAAAATCTCTAGGCTTGATTTCAATGGTTATGCAATGCTCATATTTACAAACCATTTTATGAACATTTACAACCTGTGTCCAAGTTTTCTGTCAACTCTGAAATATCCCATCCATTTTTGTAAAGCTAGAAAGGTATAATCTAAGATATCTAATTGATTGCATACACATTTCAGAATAATCTAGCCTAACACCGCAGCGGATTTAATAATCACTTCTAAGCATATCAAAGGTACAATCTTTGAGAAGGAATTGCTGCCTTTTAACCTTGCCTAGTAAGAAAATGCAGGGGAAAACAGAGAACTTCGTTTTGAATCAAGCCGAGCATACAACAGTTAACATACAATTTTTTTCTAAAACTTTATTTTCCTATGGTTTCTCGGAAACCAAACAATTTATACGAAAATGCACTGATTCAGAATGCAAACAGCTAAAAAATACCTGTAAGAACTCTGGATCCAGTTCTGGAAGTGAGCTGTTAGATTGCCGAGCTCTGAGAATTTGCTGCGGTTTCTTCAGTTGCAGTCGCCATGTTGTAGAAGACGCCGTTTATACATGAGCGTTACTGAATGTGACGCTAGAAAGGGGTTTTGGGCCCGGCCCGCTTGAGCTCAGCCCATGACGGCCCGGGATCGTTTCAATTAAACTGTTATTCAAAATTATGTCATTTAAAAATAAAATAAAATAAAATAAAATAAATTACTACTATTAAGAAAAACATATCTGGAAAGACTCTTCTAAGTAGTGCTTAAGATATTTCCGAGTGTAGTCAGACACCCTGATACTATTTAGTGTGCTTTTTTATTTGTTTACTTTTTTATAAAAAGGCGAGAGTCGAACTCTTGTTGTAAGTATGAGGATATAATTTTAGTGAAATTATAATCTCAAACTCTAAAACATTAAGCTTAATTAGAGAAGAAGAGGTTTTGGAAGTTAAACCGCAAAAACTCATTACATTTGGCTATCCATACGAAGGCTGTATCAGTCTGGTATTGTTGATGAGACATGAACTACCATGAGTCAAATTCTTGGAATCGTGAAAGGGGTAATTGGCTTCTCGTTGATCCTTTTTGTGGAGAGGCTACATGGTGTTACTAATGAATTTATATTATAACTGTCACAACCAAATATTTATTTTTCTCAAAACAAAGAATGGCCATTGTGGGCAATATACAAATAGTTCGATGATTCTTTTTTTTTTTTTTCTCAAAGTTAGAAAGAGGATTCTCATACACACTGTCAAAATGTCATGAAATTTCGAATATAAGACTACTGATCTACAAGTCAATACTATTTTCTACTAAACTAGACCATATCCGGTGATTCAAACTCAAGAAAGTTTTTGCACCGTGAGGAATCCAAGAGCAACCCTAATTGAACATAAAAGTTTTTTGAATGCTGATGGGTCCCTTTCTGCGTGACACGTACTAGGCTTAGGCTATATTAATTTACTACTACTGCTATGATTGGATGAGTGAATTTAATATAGTATATTATAATTATGAATTTAGGTGTGTGGGTCTCTCTCACTCGTAAATCACAAACAACAATCTTAGACCATCTCCAACTACGGGGAGAAAACTGAAATTTTGACATTTTAGTTCAAATTCCATTTCCAAACCCACGCATTTGAACGTGAAAATTTTGGCCATGCAATATCTTAGGCGGAATTTCAGGTTGAATATTGCATGGATTGGTAAATTTATGGAGCCCAACATGCCAGCAATCAAGGCCACGTAAAGGAAATACATAGCTTGCCCTACGTTGCAGCAAATTGTTGCCGACTCCTTTTCTAGCTCCTGACGAGCGGCTGAAGGAAATGCAGGAGTCGTTGACTTGAGGTTGATGTTTCAATTTTTCTTTCTAAAAATTCCAAAGACTATATATGATCAATTGTCAGGATCATTTTTACGCAATCTCAGTTGGAAAATTTCACATTCAACTCCTGAATTAAATCCAACGTTGAAAATAATTTTTATAGTTAATTTAAATCAGATCTAATTTCAAATAATTTTGTAATTGTCATGTATCTTAATTGTAATTCGTTTATTTTAATATGTTTTTATTTTTAAGTGAAAATATTTATGTTTTAGATTTTGGATTTTTTAGGTTAAAATTAAATCGTGAATGTTGAAACAAAAATAATGTCAAGAAAAATTAACGCCAAAACAAAATTGAAGGTTAATTATTTTTAAACAATTTAATAAAGTTGTGGACTCAAATTATAAGTCTACATAGTTGGAGGAAAAAACAATTTGAGTCCAGACAATATATGAATAGCTGTATTTTGAAGGGTAGAATTTTGAGTTTAGCTTCAACATAGTTCGAGATGGTCTTACGAGTACTTAAATTTAGTGGTCCAACCATCCTCAACTTCTTTTTTTTTTTTTGGTAAACACCACAAGATGTCCCCACACCTGAAGGGTGGGATTAATCCCCGCTTGAGGTTCGGCTTGAGGTTCGGCTTGACCTTGACCACAAAGTGTTTTCAACGGGTTTCGAACCCCTACTATTGAAGCACCAGATAACTCGCCAACTAAAAATATCAATTTACCAACCACACCACACCTTATAATTATCCCTCAACTCTTCTTTTGTCCGAATATAAAATTCATTACAGAAAGCAAGATGGCCACAACACATAAAACATGAAGTCCCAAACCTAAATCAGGTAGTACAACCGACCAAAGACAATAAACCTAACAATTGTTCTATATGAACCAACCACCATATATCACATTTTCATTTGATACAAGCGATATTAAAGAGGGAAATCGAATCTAAGACCTCAGGTGTATGAGTAAATACTCTTCTCAAATACATGGGTAATGGTTGTAACGATACAAATCCCTTCCTATCACCATTTTACACATTTTTATTTATTTATAAAAACAATATTAGGGAGAAGAGGAATTTAAGGCAGGACCACGTATTCATAGATAAACCCTTTTAACTACTTGAACTACAAATTAATTATTAATTAAGTATTAATCTATTATAAAAATAACATTGAACTGAGAAATATGTAACATTGCAATTCAAGGGGTATTTTGCCGTGACAAAGAAAGAAAAAAGAAAAGAAAAAAGGCTCTATCACCTTATATTGGCATAAGATGACTACGAAAATTGAAGATCAGAAGCATGCTCAAAAGCAAAACATCAGCAAAAAGGGACATCCACAATGTGAAATTGGCTAATTCATTTGTGATCAGGATTGAATTGCCCAATTCTACAGACGTTGACAATGACATTTTAACATCTCTCAGTTACTGAATCAACCTCATAGGTCTAGTTAATTGGAGCATTCTTATGGGTTGTCAAATCATGTTGGTTGTTTTGGAAGAGTAATTTTACAGTTGCCTTTTTCTTATTCCTTAACTGCCATCATCTTTCTACAATGGTAGTTGGGTTGATATCTATGCTCATAAACATTTTTCTACAAGCTGGTTGTAATTTTCATTAAAAATTCAAGTGCTTCATGAAAAAGTATTTGGTATTGTTTTTTAAAAGCATTTGTATGAGTCATGAGCATTTTTTAAAGTTTTTTTTTTTCCATAAAAAATTATTAGAAACTCCTTTAGTTGTCAGAAAGCGTTTGCAATCCGAATTAGGAAAGTGATTTTTCTCTCACTCATGCAAGTCATCATCCTGATCATTGGAAAATTGCTTCAATATTTGTTGATGGAATGAAAAGTTCCATGTCTTCTTTTTCTTATGGGAATGTGGGGTCATGTCTATTGTGGGGAGAAAGGGTTGAGGGATTCTCTCTTTAACTTTTCAGGGCCAAATGGTTATCCCTTCCCTTCCCAACTCTCTGTTGTTTCGACAGCACAGGTAAATAGTAACTGCGGTCCTGCGGAGAGTATCTTCAGATGCATTAAAACGAAATGTGGGATTGGGCAAAACTTAGCTTTCTCTCACTGGAAAAAGAAAAAGACCATTCATGAGCACAACCCCATCTTCCCCAACCAACCCCACCAGGAGCACACCCTTCTTCAGAACCATTTGGAAATTGGAACTATTTGATTGATGGGTAAAGCAAAGGTCCCTGTTTTTCTTCCATCTCTCACAGACAACCACAACCACAATAGTTCACTTGAATGAACAAAATATTTCAGGACTTTTAATTATTCCAAACCTGTGGCTCAAACCCAAGAAAAGTGCCCAAACTTCAGAACTTCAAAATTTTATTTCTTAGATTTCTCCAAACAGAGACCTCCCTGTTAAAGTTGTAAGAACAAAACTTAATTTAAATTTCCTTCTAATTATCATGGCAACAACAAAAAAAACAAAAAACCCATTGAAGGACGGTTTGCATGGCCTTCTTGTCAGTCTCCTTGGAAGCAACATGAAGAACCCACTAGTTTTCGTGGATAATTTGGTTTAAATTTGTTGAATCTGGGAGAGAACGAAAAGCTTGGACCTTTGTTTCTCTGGAATAATAATTCAGTCCATAGCAGCTATGGGGTTTGTGACTATGTGAGGGTGTGAAGATGGAGAATGACTTTCATATGAAAGGGATATTACTTTTTGTTATTTTCGGCCAATGATGTAATGATATGTGAAATAATTTTTTCACGTGTCATTGTGTTATTGGCTGAAAAGAGCAAAACAGTATTATCTCTATTACAAGTAAGTTTTTTTTGGTGAAAATGAAGAGATAATGAAAAACATTTTTTTTTTATTAAAAAAAAATAGTGAAATTTACTAAAATAACCTTTTTTTCTTCACAACTTCTATTCTTAAATAGACCCTTTGTATTAAAGAAACACTATAGGAACAATAAAGAGATATTGTATGGAGTTGTGAAGAATGACTATTTTAGTACAAAACCCAAGTAAAAATATATGATATTTTTACACATGGCATCATGTACTTCGATCAAAATAATAGGTCTCACACATGCCGCATCATTGTAGTTAATAGATTATTTAACGGAGTTAATGGTAATTAAGGAGCAAAATGAGACACAAAACATTAGGTCACTTCAAATTTCGGGGACAATATGAAATTTGGCTATAGTTTTAAAGACAATATGAGATTTGATCATAATTTCAAAGAGCATTAGAGTAACTAAACCTAATACACATAAGACTTAATAGAAAGATACAACCCCTTTGCAGATCTTATTGATTTAAGCACACAAACATAGATGTTTTGTTAGCTGTGTTTTTATAAAATATAATTGTAAACGTTTTATGTTCATGTTTGATGATCAAGATAGATGGAAAGGTAAATACACTTGTGATGAAGGCATGGGTAGTTTTATTCCCTTCAGTCCCAGAAAAACTTGTGTGTGATTGCTTCTTCCAAGGTACTAATTTATTCAAATTTTAACACACAATTGGGTTGAATTTTTACTTCACTTAAAATGCAAAAAAACTTTTTTGTAATATGGATTGCACTGTTTTGCTACTTCCGATCAATAATGCAATGATATATGAAAAAGTTATTCCACGTGTCATTGCACTATTGATAGAAGATAGCAAAAAATATTATCCCTATTGCATCAAAGTCTCTGTTCTTAAAATGACATGTGCCTCAATTTAACAAGTGTAATTATATTTGACACATACTAATTTGTTTGTCGATAAGCATAAAAAAAAATTATTGTGGTACATGAAATTGCAAGGTTGAGTGGAATTTATACTTTCGTTAACCTCACGATAGAGCAACTAAATTTTTTATATTGATGAGGAATTCCGAGCCTCTACATTTACATATTGTGTATTTATCCGCATTTCACTACATCTCAATCGTCCAAATAATCTAACCACTTAAGACATGCCACGTCATCAAGCTTGGAATTTCCTTATTTAACTGACGTTAACAATTATGCCATCAGTTTCGTGCTTTTGAGTGTCTTTACATGGCATGAGCGTATTTCTCCTGTTGTTCATCATACATCCTTCTCCATTCTTTATATCAGTGGAAGTTCAATGATGTATCTCCCATGATTGCAAGAATTTTAACTCCAGTCAGGTAAAACTATTTTTTTCATTGCACATATTTTCTCCCCTTCCTCTTTTGATTGAAAGATATCAAAACATTATTTTTTTTTTTTTACTTATCATTGGAGGAAGAAGAAGGGACTCAATTAAAGTTAAAATTCAGAAATCATATAAACTTTCATTGGTGTTGATGCGAAAAAATGATCTGGCCCTTTTCTGACTCAACTTCGTGATGTTGGGCCTTCGGTATGCTTTGGGCCTCGGTGGGGAGAATGATTTGCAAGATAATGAACGCTCGGTAAGACCTTAGGGCACCGCTGTGGTACCGGCCGAAGGCTCTCCGATACTTGAGTAAGTGCGGATTTAGTAAGCTTAAACTGACAGATCAATAAGCAGTATGCCGTAGGTTCTGATTACCTCTATTTTGGGGAATTGTGTTTCTTTTATAAACCTTGAGAGGTGTGCAAGTTGTGTAGAATTTTGATGTGGGACTGTGGACATTCACTGTGGGTATGCCAAGTGTCCAGTGAGCATTTGGGCCTTCAGTCTGTGATCAGTATGCCCAGGTGCCGAGGACTTCTCTGCCGATGACGAATATTGTCCACGTATTTATCTTTTATTGGTTTCTGATTCTGGTATCAACAATTGGCATCACGCTTTCTTCCCCAAAAGGCATAGAAAAAAAAATATTGGAATTGAAGATTTTTGACATTATTGCAAGAAAAAAGAAAAAGAAAAACTAATTTGACCTGATTGGAATTGAAGATTTTTGCAACCATTTTCCATTGTATACAAAGGCTGTAGAAAGATTTGTGAGAAACATAGTAAATGCAGATAAAGACGTTGAAGGCACGAAGATTGAAAAAAAAGGAAGCTCAAGAAAGTTAACGTTAGCTCAACGTTAATTTAGGGGAAAACAAATTAACCAAAAGCTTGATGACGTGACATCCTTTTAAGTGGTTAGATCTTTAAGATAGTTAAGATGTAGCGAAATGCAGGTAAATGTACAATACGTAATTATAGAGGCTCGGAATTCATTGATAAGCATAATCATCGAAAGTAACTTATATGAATCGAATATATAACACATTTTTTTCTTTGTCTCTTTTATCATAAGAAAACTTACTCACAAGTCATAATGCCTAAATTCTATCGTAAAGATTCACATTCATCCTTAAAAAAGTGAATCATAACTCTAAATTTTAGCCAAAAACCTTGGCTCGTTGTCTTCTTTATGAAATTAGGTTGCAGCTTGCATCCAATGGCTACCCACCCCAAAATTGATCATGGCTGAGTACTACTAGATGGCTCCCTTTGAGACACCTCAACTTGGGTAAGTCATTTAACACATTTACCAATTTTTTGTTATGGGTCTCTGTCTTACTCATAAAGCCACAGACAATAACATGGCTTTAAAATCGGTGGCCCAACCGTACAATATATATCGCTACCTACTTCCCCATAAAAAAACACATCAAATATTCCAACATTTTAAAACAAGAAAAGCAAATACAAAATACAAAAATAAATTAAAAAAAATTCAATTCTTGTGATGCAGGAAAATGCTAGGGAGACCAACTTTAGATACCAACTTGTGTACCAACTCTCTAATAGAGTGTGGGACCCATTGTATTGTTGGGCTCCACCTCTATTAGAGAGTTGGTACACAAGTTGGTATCTAAAGTTGGTCTCCCTAGGCATGACCCGTATTTATAAATACCCCACCGTAACAGTCTTCCCTCCTCACACTCTCTCATATATCCTTTTCTCTTTCCTAGTCTTTTCTCTTCTTCGTTCTTCTTCACCCCTGTCTTAAATTCACCAGAAGATAAAAAGGCTGCAAATTGAGCTCAAGATCCAGTCCAGCCCAGAACTTGTAAGTAGTAAAGTTTCTATCTTTCTATGTTTTCTGCGATTAAAGTTCGTTTAATTTACTTAACCACATGTCTGAATATCTGTTAATCAAGGAATTAACTCCTCAATGTAGACTCAGATCTCCTGCTAATACATGAAAGCATTTGGCTTTAAGCTTGTTTTATTGGGTTTACGCTAGTGAAATCAAAATGGGTTGTGCTTTGTTTGCTTTGTTTGCTTTGTTTGCTTTGTGAGTGTCAGTTTTTTTGGAAAATGTTGTTATATGTTTAGGGGTACGATCTGGGTCAGTCTGATGCTGCAATTTTCATGGATCCGGGTAAATGGTACTTTGGACGCTTCGCATTGTTGGGGTCTGGTTGCTTCTTTGAAAAATTAAGTCTAGAAAAATGAAATGCTTGTTTCTTTTTGAAAACAAAGTCAGGAAAAGCAAAATGGGATTGTGTTGATAGGTTAGGAAATAATTTCTTTGCTATAAATTGTTCGCACTGGCCTGCTTATTTTTTCATAAAAATATCTCATTGCCTATACTCTGCTGTCATCTCTTTTATTTATTTATGGATAGCTACTCTGCTGTTATCGTAATTAGGTGGATGTTCAGTTCTTTTATAATTATTAGATGTCTTTTTCAGCTTATTTTACATGAAAACGTGAACATCAGATGGAAGAGTTTTTTTCTTTTCGATATTTTTTTAGACTGATTGGAGAGAAATGCTAAAATTTTGATAGTCCTTCCGGATTCAGGTGTACAGTGACATTTGCAAACAAAACAAACATACTTTTGTAACACATTTTTTTTTCCTGGAAATACTAATGCAGCAATTGACCCTTAAACCTAGTGTTGAAGTTTATTTTGTCCGTGAATTTGCATTATTATTTCTGTTTGTTTCTTTTAATTATGCTAGTAAGCTATATATAGCCTTTTTCTCCTGCATTTGTTAGAATACTTTCTTTAAATTGAAGTTTTAGGATTCTGAGTCAAATTCTGTATGCTGGATTATGCAGAATTCTTTGAGATATGGCTACTGCGTATAAACCGAAGAACATCTTGATTACTGGAGCTGCTGGCTTCATTGCATCCCATGTTTGCAACCGGCTTATCCGGAACTACCCTGAGTACAAGATTGTGGTCCTTGACAAGCTTGATTACTGTTCAAATTTGAAGAACCTTCATCCCTCAAGGTCATCATCCAACTTTAAGTTTATCAAGGGAGACATTGGCAGTGCTGACCTTGTCAACTTCATCCTTCTCACTGAGTCCATTGATACAATAATGCACTTTGCAGCCCAGACCCATGTCGACAATTCTTTTGGTAACAGCTTTGAGTTCACCAAAAACAACATCTATGGTACGCATGTTCTTCTAGAAGCATGCAAAGTCACTGGTCAAATCAAAAGATTCATTCATGTAAGCACAGATGAAGTCTATGGAGAGACAGATGAAGATGCTGTGGTGGGAAATCATGAGGCTTCTCAGCTTCTTCCGACAAACCCCTACTCTGCAACTAAAGCTGGAGCAGAGATGCTTGTAATGGCATATGGGCGTTCATATGGATTGCCTGTCATAACTACCAGAGGAAACAATGTTTATGGCCCCAATCAGTTCCCTGAAAAGATGATTCCAAAATTCATTCTCTTGGCTATGAAAGGGAAGCCTCTTCCAATTCATGGTGATGGATCAAATGTCAGGAGTTACCTCTACTGTGAGGACGTAGCAGAGGCATTTGAAGTCATTCTGCATAAGGGTGAGGTAGGCCATGTGTACAACATTGGGACAAAGAAGGAGAGGAGGGTGGTTGATGTGGCTAAGGAAATTTGCCAACTCTTCTCTTTGAACCCAGATACTCAAATAAAGTTTGTCGAAAACAGGCCGTTTAATGATCAAAGATATTTCTTGGATGACCAGAAGCTGAAAAACTTGGGATGGTCTGAAAGGACTTCGTGGGAGGAGGGTTTGAGGAAGACGATGGACTGGTATGTCAAGAATCCCGAATGGTGGGGAGATGTTTCTGGGGCACTGCTTCCTCATCCAAAAATGCTCATGGTTCCTGGGATTGAAAGAAAATTTGATGGTACTGATACTGGCGCTTCTGCCTTCTCTTTGTCAGCAAGTGATTCTAGGGAGAGCCACATGGTTGTTCCACCTCCAAAGAACAATCCATCTACTCAGAAGCCATCTTTGAAGTTTTTGATTTATGGTAAAACGGGGTGGATTGGAGGCCTTCTTGGGAAGATTTGTGAGAAGCAGGGGATACCCTATGAGTATGGACAAGGGCGTCTTCAGGAACGGTCACACCTCTTGGCTGATATTCAGAGTGTTAAACCAACCCATGTTTTCAATGCTGCTGGAGTGACTGGGAGGCCCAATGTGGATTGGTGTGAATCTCATAAACCAGAAACAATTCGGACCAATGTTGTCGGTACATTAACCTTGGCTGATGTCTGCAGAGATCACAACCTCCTGATGATTAATTATGCTACTGGTTGTATCTTCGAGTATGATGCTGCCCATCCATCAAGATCAGGAATCGGGTTCAAAGAGGAAGACACACCCAATTTCACTGGCTCATTTTATTCCAAAACCAAAGCCATGGTATCTTTCTCAACTATCCATATCTATTACTGTTATAATTTTGAAAATAAACTTCGGACTATCTGCCAACTGATATCTCTCTTTCCCATTTTTGTGGCAGGTTGAAGAGCTTTTGAAGGAATATGACAATGTTTGCACTCTTAGAGTCCGGATGCCAATATCATCTGATCTCAGCAATCCCCGCAACTTCATCACGAAGATCTCGCGGTACGACAAAGTGGTTGACATTCCAAACAGCATGACCATTTTGGATGAGCTTCTACCCATTTCCGTTGAGATGGCCAAGAGGAACTTGAGGGGCTTATGGAACTTCACAAACCCTGGCGTCGTGAGTCACAATGAGATTCTGGAGATGTACAAGAAGTACATTGACCCCAGTTTCAAGTGGACTAACTTTACACTTGAAGAACAAGCCAAGGTTATTGTTGCACCAAGAAGTAACAATGAGATGGATGCATCTAAGTTGAAGAAAGAGTTCCCTGAATTGCTTCCAATCAAGGAATCACTGATTAAATACGTCTTTGAACCGAACAAGAAGGCATTTTCTGGCTGAGCAGCAAATCAAGTGTTTCATGAAGTAGACCTCAATACCAATTCATGCATATTTTATTTATTTATTTTGTTCTGGGAAATAGAGTTATTTTCATGTGATGATTATTGTCATGATCCATCTGTCTCATCCCATTGGTTCAATTGTTTCTGTAATAGCTATAAGTTTGCTTCCCAAGTTGGTACTGTAGGTTCTGGTTTGGATAAGGAGCTTTGGAATTGCTTCTGAATATTTAAATTTTAAAAGGTCTTCTGTAAGTTGTGGCATATTGTAATTTCGGATATGTAATAAAGAACATGTAATTTTGAATAATTTATTCATACAAGTTTATCTATTTCTATCTATGGACCATTAAAATACGTGATGTCTGTATCAAAAACAAAAGAAGACATGATCTCATTTAAATATGTTATGTGGGACCATTAGATTAATTATGAATTACATTTGAACTTACTTTGAAGCATGATCGGTACAAAATTTTCTTCCTATGCACAAGACTTGATTGATGAATCAGCTTTTATAAAAGACTTGGAATTCTCTATAAAATAAAATAATAAAAAAAGAAAAAAAGAAGGGGAAAAACACAGACCTTGTGGTGATGCGGATGTGAAAAAAGTTACGAATTTTCTGATTCTTTTATAAGGAATTGATGGTGGGACGTAAAGGACTCTTTCTTTAAAACTAAAAAACACAGAGTCTCCTTGTTTGAACAAAAAACAAGCAAAATATCCCTAAACCCTTTTTCCTAATCCAAAACCACGTGGTTTCGGTTAGGGATTTAAAAAATAATAATAATGTAAGCACGCATTGTGCACAGCGAAAAGCACAACAAAGGAGGGTTCAAAGAGGACTTTTGTCGAACAAGTGGCGTGCACTGCCTAAGCGAAGGGGCAACATTCGAGTGCTTCTGTAGGTCTACCTCTGGCTACTATCTCTCCTTGTTTTTCTCCTTATTTATAATGGTATCCGCATGTATATATGAGTCAGGATCAGAGAACACACAAAAAAATTATGAATTTTGACACACTTTTTCAACCATTAGATGACGAGTAATTTAAAGATTAGAAATGAATATGTCATTATTATTTTTATTTTAAAAATAATATTCATTTATTACTTTTTGGAAACATAACTCCACACTCAGACTCAAAAAAAAGTGAAACATAACTAAACGCAATTTCCTCTTTGCTGACAACCAACCGCGAGGAAGCTAAAGGGGGAAGATGGCCACTGCTCCTCCTCCCCTCCGCCCATCTTCCCCTTCCTCTCCTCATCTCCCCTTCTTTTCTCCCATATTTTCCTTTTCTCTTATCCCCTCTTCTCCTCCCCTTCTCCTCCCTAGATCGTCTAGATCTGTTTAGGTCTGTTTGTCTGTTTGTTTTTGCAGTGTTCTAGGTGATTATTGTTGTCTCTATCTCGGCGGCGATGACAGTAGTGACGCTGGATTATGTCTCTCTTTGGGAGAATTGTGATATCTGGTAGCTGATGTTTTGTCTCTGCTTTAACAGCGGTGGCAGTAGCGACGCTGGTGGTAGTTGTTAAGATGTGGTGCTCTTCTTTACTCTGCACCGATCGAAGAACTATGCTTGGTCATAGGAGGTTTTCTTTGTCAGGTTCTGAATTGAAGTGGAGTGTTTCTCATAGGTCTTTTTACTGTTGTTTCTGTGTTCGTCCTCCGTGTTCTCTCCTGGTTTCTGCTATGGTATGACTTACAGTTTGTATGAGTGTTAAAGGGCTATGATTTTGCTCATAAAAGGCTTCTTTTGATAATTGGGATGTTCTGCGGTCTTCTCCTGTGAGTTTACTATTTGGGATTTCTACAGTTCTCTCATGTGGGTTTACTGTGTTGGTCTTTAGTTGTGGTTCTCTTCAGAGGTTTTTGTGTTAGGTTTTGTTTTTGACTTGTTCTTTTATTGTAATGGTCCAACGTGACCTCAATTGGACTCTCCTGTTAGTCCATGACATGTGTGATACTCTTTCCTTCCCTGGGATTCTTGTCTTAAGAAGGTTTTAACGAGGCCACTATATTATATTGCTCTTTGTACGTCTGTGGTTTTATGAATGAATTCTCCTTTTCAAAAAAAAAAAAAAAAAAAAAAAACTACACTCAATTTTCAAGATTCCTCTCTCCCTCAACACTACCCTTCATCTCTAGCTACCCCTTAGCTCTCTTCTTTGATTTTTTTGGTCCGACCCAGCACCATTTTCATTTGAACCAGCGGTGATCTTCGACTGATCATTCTCCAGAAATGGCATAGAGAATTCCCAAGGCAAAAGGTTAGGCAGGCATGAACTTATGCCATTAATAACTCTCCATCCCTTCAATTCAAATATTAAGGAAACAAACTAAAGATCAATGGAGGAAGAAAAAAAAACACAAATTATTGATTTGCAGAACATTGATCTAAGACTATACAAAGACAGACTATTGTTGTGATGATTTACAAGCTTTCAATAAATCCCCTAGTTGAATTGAAACCCATTGATACAGCAATGTTAAAATAGCCATTTTCTGTTGGGGAATGCTCGCAACCTTCTCTCTAACCTTCTTCTTTGGACATTCTTCCTTTTTTGCTTGATATGTGTCATTCTCCTTACACTTAAAACAATGTCATTAATATATTATACGAGTTAACTTTTGCTTTCCAAGTTTACCCAAAAAGTTTTCTGTTAGAAAGAGCGAAAGTCCTGGATGATCACCAAACAGATAACCTATTTTGCAGATCTAGACCAGTAGCTCCTGCATGAGATCTGCTGAAAGCAACCCGAGCGAAGAAGTTGCTTCAAAAGAAGGCAAAAGAAAAGGAAGAAAAGAGAGCTGAGGCAACGGCTACTAGAGTTGAATGGCAAAGTGATGATTCTCACTGGCTTCCTTGCATAGATATTGCGAAGCATTGGAGATAATAAATCTTGCTTTGAAATCGACTCGCAACATGTGTTCTGTTGCGGAGGAACTCCGGTCTCTTGGAGCTCAAATTGCATACAACACTCCGGATCCTGAGCATGGGGTTGACTGTGTAAAATACATTGCACACCAGTGAAGGAAGTTGAGGTTTCACCCCAAAACCAATTGGCAATGGGGGGAGTAGCCCAACTCCTTATAAGCCCATGCTAGGTTTCTCAACTTTCCAATGTGAGACTCTTTATCTTCACATTCTCACAAGCCCCCGCACGTGTGGCGAATTTTCAAGCCTAACACGTGGACAACACATTTTGGGTGACGTGGAGCACGTGTGGCTGTTGGACTTTCACACGTGGGCTAACCCACTCTGATACCATAAAGGAAGTTGAGGTTTCAACCCCAAAACCAATTGGCAATGGGGGGAGTAGCCCAACTCCTTATAAGCCCATGCTAGGTTTCTCAACTTTCCAATGTGGGACTCTTTATCTTCACATTCTCACAATTGAAGGAAGTTGAGGTTCCACCTCAAAACCAATTGGCAATGAGGGGAGTAGCTCAACTCCTTATAAACCCAGGCTAGGTCCCTTAACATTTCAATATGGGACAAACACTCTCAACACGCCCCCACACGTGTGGCGAACTTTCAAGCCTAACACGTGGACAACACATATTGAGTGAAGTGGGAGCACGTGTGGCCGTTGGGCCCAACACGTGAAGCCTTGCTCTGATACCATAAAGGAAGTTGAGGTTCCACCCCAAAACCAATTGGGAATGGGGGGAGTAGCTCCAACTCCTTATAAACCCAGGCTAGGTCCCTTAACATTTCAATGTGGGCCAAACACTCTCAACAACCAGCATCCATACAGCAATGCTGCCTGGAACTGCTATTACAAAGTAATTACCAGATCAGATGACTGGTATGTGAGGCATTATAAGTTTCTATGTGGTAAGCGAGACAAACTCAAAGACTGTGCACCTCCGAGTATCATTTCTGGGCATCATTTTACTAAAAAGAGCCGTCATTAAGATGCTGCGAGAGAATACCTTGATGCTTATAAATGATTGCCAGAGAATCCCCTGATTAATCTGTGTGTCGGTACTGCCTTAATCAACTTGGCCCTTGGACACAGACTTCAGAATAGGCACCAGTGTGTTGCACAAGGCTTAGCTTTCCTCTACAAAAATTTGCAGCTTTGTGAATTCAGCCAAGAGGCTTTTTTTCAACATAGCCAGGGCATACAATCACGTCGGTCTTGTGACGCTGGCAGCTTGGCACTATGACAAAGTTCTTGCAATGCATGTGAAGGATTACCCCATCCCAAAACTTCCCCATGAAAAGCCAGAGTCTGTTGAAAATCGATTACCGGGTTACTGTGACCTTCGCAGAGAAGCAGCTTTTAATTTGCATCTTATATACAAAAGGAGTGGAGCAGTTGATCTTGCTCGACAGGTCTTGAGAGATCACTGCACTTTCTGAGTAAGCAACTGATATTAAAACATCAAAATCCAGTTACTCTTTTATATCTGTGCTTATTAAGTATATGGTTGATTCTCTAATAAACAACAGGAAATCTTTTTCTTTGTTGCAGATAATCATGTTCCTGATCTCAGATATTGTGACTGAATCGAATGAGAGGGTGGCCTCCTACTCCCTAGTCTGGTTCTCTCGAAAATGCTGATTATTGTTTGTATCAACAGTTCATTTTGGCCTAATACAGCTAAAGAAAGCGAGGGAAACGCTAAAGAGAAAGGCTTGTGATAAACTCAGCAATTTGCCTATCACATTATTGAAAGCCAGTGTTAAATCCTTTTTTCTAATCAGATGCTAAAGCCCTTATGTAAGTTCAAAACAAGGGCCAAGTCGTTTTTTTCATTACTTCACGAAAGTAATATACATCACACACAAATGGTGAAGCACTTGATCAAGTCTTTTAATAGATAACAAACCAGGTTCTAAGCATTGTTTCAAACCGTTTGGATGAAAATTTACAAATACGAACAGTTATGATTTAGAGCTTGTAAGTAAATGGTATGAATATAAATGCTACAAAAAAATTTGAACCATTAATGAGATGAATTTTTGGTTGAATAGGTGATATAGATTGATGCTATAATGACAGTAAAACAATACAGAGGTATATGTAGTAATGTTTCTTGATAATGTTTTCGTGCATAATCACTATTTTGAAGTGTGAATCATAGTACTTTTTTATTATCTTGGTCAATCGTTCACGATTTCTATCATATATTTCACACCTACTCACATGGTCAATTAACCGTAATGTTACTCTGATCATAGTGATTAGTCATTTCACAAGTGCTCGCGTAGGCGATTAAGCGCAAGTAACTCTATAACTGTGAGCTTATATACTTCTTGTGGGATAGAATGCATTGTTGTTTCTAAAGAGTTTAGTAACATTTCATTTTTCCTTTTATGCAGAAGGGGGGGATCGATGTTTGTTAGTGATGAGTAGGTAGCTGTGGTTTTTAGTGCCACGAAAGAGTAATATGAGCTTAGGAGCGTATTCTTAACTTTGTTTATGTTTTGTATTTGTTGTTTTCTAGTTTGTGATGGATAAGTGAAGATGTGTTTCTAGACTTATGATTGCATAATTGCATGAAAAACCTTCTAATTTATGAATTTAAATGTTGCATTTACATCTAAAATTTTAGCTAATTTCTTCTCTCTGTAGCTGGTTTTGAAACTTTGGAGTCTTGATTTCGGACAGGGTGTACCTATACCATTGAGGTGCTAAGCCTCCCAGGGTTCATCAGGCTGGGTCTGCAGAAGAGCATGCGAGGGCTAAGAAAAAACAAAAATTTGATACTGTAATTTGATATTTTTTTTGAAAAAACGAATTGAAATGGTGTTGGACCTGTTGTTTGAAGACAGCCTGATGCCTTGGACCTTATAAATCAATTAAGAGCCAACAAGGTGGTACTGAAATTAGAGCAAAAACTTCATTTGAAACTGTTATCGTTGCCCTTTTAACAGATAATGTATTACAGGATTCACCACCTGCTAAGTGCTATTGCCTGGTATGTAATAACACGTTTTGATTATAACTTCTTTCCAGGAACCTAGTGCAGCAATCTCAGGAGCTAATGCCGATGAGGACCACCATCAGCGCACTACTTCTTTAGGGTAGCTTAGTATTATATGGACAACGAAATTCTATAGTGAGGGTGCCAAATACGGACACCACCGTTTTTATTTATTGTACCTCTGAACATATTTTTATATCTATAACATATATGTAGTAATGTTTCTTGATAATATTTTCGTCTATAATCATTATTTTAGAGTGTCAATAACAATTATTTTTTATTATATCTATGACCATATATGAATTTTACTAAAGTCAGTCGTTCGGGATTTTTATCATATATTTCACACCTATATGAATTTTGCATGGATTAACCGTAATGTTACTTTATAATAGTGATTTAGTCATTTCACAAGCGTAACTCTAGTGTTCATTTATTTCACAAGTACTTTTTTTAAGCAAACTAGAATTCCTAGCCGATGTGACTTTTCTCATCATCTGTCTCAAAGACTTTCTTTAACTCCTGACCTAAGAAAACTGGAATTATGCCGCGTGTATATATGTGGATATCACTTTGATCCAAGAGGGCCCCCAAATTGCATGTTACCAGGCTCAAGTTTGTGGAAAACACAAACTTTGTGGGCCCAATGACACTGTGAGAGGTACACATACACCATCTAACTCCTTAATTTTAGCAAGAGAATTAGCTCAAAGTCCATGTGCGTTCAGAGCCAAACTGAGCCCGTACGGTCACATCAGCTCTTGTTGCCCTAAATTGTAGGTCCCGATTTCATGTGCTGATTAAGCTTCTGGTTCCTCAAAATTGGGGCATACATAACATTTCAACCAAGATTTTATAAGGTGAGGTGTCAAATGAGAAATAACGTGCCCAAAATATTAATTAGAAGAAAGAAAAAGAATCTTTTGGGATGAGATTCTAGTAGAAAAATGTCACGATCGAGGAGAAAAATGTATCATACTTCACTGTCGATGGTTTGGATCTTTGTGCTCATACCCGAAAAATGGGAGGTTGAGTGTTTGCAATTAGGCTAGTTTATATATGTTGTTTATACCATATATGATCGGTCAATTATTCCTCGACACGTAGAATATGAGACTTACAAAAGGACTCATAAACCTCAAACAATGCATTGAGGCCCATAAAACGACCATCGATAAAGAGAGCCTTTGGCAACACAACTTGTCAATCCGACCAAAAAAGACGTTTGTTTTATCAGGCTGGACAAAAGGACATGTGGCAGCCTCCAAGACAATACTCACAGTCCCACATCAAAATCTCACTCAAGGTGCACATCTCCCAAGATATATAAAAAAGGGCGCAAGTCCCCAAAATGAAGTAACTGTTTCATTCGGCTACTTAGCTCATACTCTGTCCAAATTGTTATTCACTCTGCCCTTAAGCTAACTTAAGCATCGAGGAGCCTTCGACCGGTACCACACCGGTGCCCAAGGTCTTCTCGTAGCTCTTTGTCTTGCAGATTCTCCTCATCTGCCAAAGAGCCCAAGGGGGCAGAAGGTGACACAACATCTCTAAGTTGGGTGTAAGATCCCACATCAACCAACGGAGAGGGGGCGATGTGCCTTATATGTGCACACCAGCATCCATCTAGCACGAGGCCTTTTGGGAGCTCACTGGTTTCGGAGTCGCAGGAACTCCGAAGTTAAGCGAGTTGGGGGCTAGAGCAATCCCAGGATGGGTGACCCACTGGGAAGTTGCTCGTGAGCTCCCAGAAATAAAACCGTGAGGGCCAGAGATGAGGGGCCCAAAGCGGACAATATCGTGCTACGGCGGAGCCGATTCTGGGATGTGACAATTTGGTATCAGAGCCACTCTGCCTTGTGGTGCAAGTGTGCCGACGAGGACGTCGGGCCCTTAAGGGGGGTGGATTGTAAGATCCCACATCAACCAACGGAGAGGGGGCGATATGCCTTATATGTGCACACCCGCATCCATCTAGCACGAGGCCTTTTGGGAGCTCACTGGCTTCGGAGTCGCAGGAACTCCGAAGTTAAGCGAGTTGGAGGCTAGAACAATCCCAGAATGGGTGACCCACTGGGAAGTTGCTCGTGAGCTCCCAGAAATAAAACCGTGAGGGCCAGAAAGGGGGGGCCTAAAGCGGACAATATCGTGCTACGGCGAGCCGATCCCGGGATGTGACATTGGGCCCAAAAGTGCTCGACTATTTTTGTACATCAACATATACTAGCCCCTTGGCACATGCTCACGCATGTGCCAATTGGTTGTCTTTTTTCTTTTTAATTTTCTTTTTAGAATTAAGAAAAGATAATATGAGTAGTTATGTTCCATAAAAATAGGTCCTATTATCTGATTTTATTTTTAATTTTAATTTTTAAATATGAAAATATGAATTTACCATATTAGCCTCATTTAATTAATAATTTAATTCTTAATATTTGAATTAACCAATGGCATTTTCTGATATTTTGAATGTTTCACAATTCTCTGCCTTTTGCTTTATATATATATATATATGTGATTAATGTGGTCTTCTTAAACTAGGATGCTTAGCCCCTTTTCTCTCTCATGACTAACCCTAGGAAACCAACCAACCCTTTCTCAATAAGGGGGAGGAATAGGTCACTGCCTCTCCTCCCCTCACCTCTCCTCTTTACTATCATCTCAACCCTCTTTTTTCTCCTCATCTCTCCTCTCTCTTCCCTCTACCATTCTCAACACCCTCCAACATTCTCACCATTTCCTCCCTCTTTGCTTTCTTTGGTGATTTCTTTCCACTCTTGTGGGTGGATCTAAGACTATATGTCTTATTTTAATTATGTGTCCCAAATTTTCCTTCAACCTCTCTCTAAATCCAATTTTGTCCAAGCTTCTTCCTGTTTGGGCCTAATTTTGGCACGCCCAGCCCAAAAAGCCCAAAAACAACAAAGACAAAACCACAGGGCCCAAGCAGTCTGGGCTCTACAAATAAACTTGGGCCTCGAAAAGAAAAGCAATCAGCCCATGGCTCTAGAAAAATCAAAAGGGGTTGGGCATGATTAAAAGAAACGAAGGAGCCGAAAAGAACAGACCCACATGAATCTCTTTTTCTGATTTAGGAAAGTCAACAATTTCAACTGGGTTGATAAAGAGTTGACAGAGGCAGGCGAAAAGAAGGGACGTCTCTGAAATCTTTGCCACCAGAAGATCAAAAAAACCCTTTTATATTCAGAGATATTGTTTCTACTCCAAAGAAGGCACCACCTTTCAAGGGATACGCAGACTGTATTTTCTAAACAGATAAACAGGAAACAGGAAGTTGTTCAAACTGGAGAAGCAAACTGACCATCACGATTGAGCTCTCACAAGGGCAGTTGAGAATTAAAGAAGGGTCAGGTTCTCTTTCAAAAAAAAAAACAGGGAAGTGACTACCGTAGGAATTGACTGTTGAAAACTTATCTGCCAGAATTGAGAAAACCTCTTCTTCTTTGTATTTAAAAAAATGAAAGATCTTTTGAGAATTTTTGCCGCCCATTATTAAAATAAAGAAACCCTACTTCAAAGCATTTCTTATAAATATAGGAGAATGTGAACAGAGCAAAATACACAAAAAATCGATAATCAAAAATCAACCAAAGGCAAAAAACTCAAAATGATCACTTGATCACTGAGAACCTTCAAAACAAACAGGAGCAACCAAAAGCTCATTTGAGCCACAAAAGAAGCCAGGTATAGATCAGAACTTCGAAGTTCAGACTCAGAGAAATAAGTCATTCAAAACGAGACTCCTCTCGTTACAAATTTGGTTCAGCAAAACCCAAGACAAGCAGAGTTTGAGTTTTCACAAATATGAAAACCTCAACAAATTTTACAGTGCAATTCCAGCTCATTAAGTCCTCAAGTCCAGCCACTTCTACCCCTTCATATTGAAGAAACCGCAGTTCTGCCCACTCAAAAGCCTCCCAAGGCTTGAAGTAGATTAAAACTCTGCCAAAATTGAACTTTGGTATCGATTTACAACTGAAGCTAAGCAGTCGAAGTTATTAACAGCTCAGTCTAGCACAGCTCAATCCAGCCCCGATCAGAAGTTTCTACTCAGGCAGAAATGGGATTCCAACCATCTTTTTATCTTTTTAGAGTTGATTTTTCCTTCTTAAATTTTTTAAAAGGCAGTTCTGCCTAAAACAATTCACTTTATTATCATCTATTCTGGTTAGAACTACCAATTTTATACTGTGATAAATTATAAAGTCCTCACCAGCCTGAGGCAGGAAAAGAACTTACTTGGGAGATATTCCTCACCCAAATTCACAATCACTTGTTTAGAAATCAATAGCTTGTGGCGCAAGTTATCCATTTTAAAGAAGTTTGTTAGGATTTTCATTGCTAACAGTGACACGCTCTCACACCAAAGAAAGCTGACTTGTTGACCAGTCAATGGTTTCCAAGGCAGTGGGAAACTTTACCCTTCCATCACAAAAGTAAAAACAAAACGGGTGAACACTTCCATCTACCCCTTGGATTCTTTTTCTCCTTCTTCGATGTGGCCTTTCCTGCGGGGTGTAGAAGTTAATCCAAAACGCCATCTCTCGCGTCCCCATCGAAACGTGTATATAGCTCTTACTCTGGTGCTTGCACCACCACCTTCCACTTGCTTTATTCTTTGGGCTTCGGGTTTTCATTTCCCTTGGTCTTGCTTTGATTGGTTGATGTATTCTCTATGGGGCATAGGCGGGTTCAAACTTGGTGGAGTTGGTGATTCATGGGTGGATGTCATTGAGTTGATATAGCTTTGTGGTTTATGGAACTTCTGGTCTTGGTGGCAGATTTGTGGGTCTTTTGTGTGCAGCTATGCTGTTTTGTGAGGTGGTGATGTCTCCTTTCACTTTCTGCTGAGGTGGGGCGCTCCCTGTTCTATTGTCAACGGCGGCGGTTTTTGTGTGCTTAGGCTAGGGTTTGCCAAACTTCTAGTTTTGGGTATAAACTGGGCTGTATGCTTATTTTTTAGACTCTGAGGGCTCGTTTGGTACACCGTATTAAATTCTGGATGGGAGTAAATAGTCTATGTCAAGTGTTTGGTGTCAACTTGTATTATTTAATTACCCGACTATTTTATACGAGTTGGGCTTTTAATACTCTCCTTACCTGATTAACTAATACAATCCACACACTCCGGTTTAGATAATACACGCTTAATTATACGGCTAAGCATGCGTTCTACGAAAAAAAAATCAAACGCTCGTTTCATCTTCTTCTCCCTAGGGTTTTTCTCTGCTAACTTCTCCAAAGGTTATTTTCTTCACTCTTCTGCAGATATCCATCTCTCACTCTCTCTCTCTCTCTCTCTCTCTCTCTCTCTCTCTCTCTCTCTCTCTTTCATACTCTCTCCAATATGCTTTTTCTTGCTTCTTCTCTATTCTTTATATATTTCAATTTTTTTTATTAAATTTTTGTGGAATTAGGTTATGTATTTTTCGTTTTTGAAATTAGGTTATGCTTACTTACATGAATGAAAGCTAAATCGAAAAAAAAAGTAAGAGGAGGCTCTCTTTATAAAAACCAACATTGCAATGTTGATATCCATTTTTTTACGATTCCCAAGCTTGTGGCCTTGGCTCTTTTGATTGCAATGCTTCTGTTCTGCTGCTACTTTCTCCTTCTTGTTGTACATGATTATTTATATTGCTAAAATTAATGCATGGTTATTTATATTACTTTTACTGAAAAAATTTCCTTTATATTATGCCTAGATATGGATGAAAGAAAGATTGTGGTATACTTTATTATTAGATTGTGGTTCTTGCATATCATGGTTTGGTGCATGATGTGATTCATGACAAACTACAATTTAGAACAACGACGCCAACAACGGAATGCTAGTAGGAGTCAAAGGTTTTTCGGGATTGCAACTCGGTCAAATTATTTAGATAGTATTATAGGAATTGATGACATACAATGTGTGAACCAAATTAGGATGGATAGGAGAACTTTCCATTATTTATGTCAATTGGTCTGTGATGATGGGAGAGTGAGAACATATAGTTCAGTAACCATAGAAGAGCAAGTGTGTATGTTTTTACATACACTCGCACATCATGTGAAGAATCGTACAATGAGTAGAAAATTTAAGCGATCGGGGGAGACTATTAGTAGGTACTTCAATTCTTATATTTTTTTTTTATACTTATATTTTTTTTATATAATTTTTCCATTTTGATGCAGCATAACAAGGATGCTGATGGTTGGAGGGGGAAACAATGTCTAATATATGATAGGTTGAAGAATATATTTGGGAAGGACCGAGCAACTGGTAGAGGGTCTGCAACTCCCACTGAAATGATGAATGAGCATGTGCATCACATTGATATCAATGATGATGATGAGGAAATTGAGGTTGAACCAGATCATTCTGCCTCTTTGCCAATATCAAATCAACAAAACTCAGCTAGCTCAAGCAGTCGACACCGCAAACGAAATGCAGATACTGATATTCAAAAGGAAATGGCTAAAGCATTTGGTGAGATGATTTCTATGTCTATTGACCAATTTCAAACTATAACTAATAGTTTGGTGAAAGGATCAGAACCAATACTTGACATTGCTGCTGAATTGGCAAAGATGGACTTGTCTATTAATGACCAAATTAAGGCACTGCGGCTAATTTTAGAGAAAGCAAGTGATAAGAGAACATTCTTGACATTGGATGGTGCTATGAGAAAAGCATTTGTTCTTTTCTTACTTGGGGCGAGGGAGCTGTGATTCACTCTTTGATGTAGTTTGGTTTATGAACAACTTTCCCTTTTGCTCTTATCACCTTAGTATGTGATCACTTTGAATTATACATTATTTGGTACTGTTTTTATTAACGTATGCGAGTATGTTGGAATTTTTATGAGATACTACAATTATGATAATGGGTTATATGAAGAAAAAAAATATTGGCAAAAACAATTGAAAAACAAATCTTGTCATATGAATCTTACCAAAAAAAATTCGTGTCATTTGAATCTCAATTTCCATTAAAATTATCAAAGAAATTTTTTTTTATTTTAAAAATAGTCTGATCTGATGTTATCCGGAACATCACCAAACACAGTATAACTTAGTCTGACTATTTATCCGGAACAGCACCAAACGCCTTATAATATTATGGATAAATAGTCAGTACTCTCCGGAACAAATTAATACTATCCGACAAAAATTAGTCAGTACAGTCCGACGTACCAAACGAGCCCTGATTGTATTTGGGGTGGGCCACTAGACTATGTGTGTTGTTTTATTTTGAGTTTTTTTTTTTTTTTTGGTTATTATGCTGGGTGTACGAACTTTGTTCTAGACTTGATTTGAGTTTATATGTTCTTTTCCGGTTGTGTTACAATTCTATTGTGCCATTGGTTTGTGCTTTGTACACTTGCCTATTTGGCATTTTAATGAAATGAGATATGATTTCGACCAAAAAAAGATGTAGTCTTCTTAGTTTGGTTCAAAAATTCTTTGTGCAAGATGTTCGTCCTTTGTTAAAAATGAATTGATACTGGTGATAATGTATTGATAATATCTTGATAAGTTTTGTTATTGACATGTCATCGACAATGATATTGACGCCTTATCGATATAAAATCGACAATACAGTTAGTCTTTTTTTCACGACTGATAATAATCTATCTTAGTTTTAAATTTCTTAAAATAAAATATTATCATGGACTCCACCTCCCTACTATATTCATGCACTCGAGATTCTTTATTCGATTCAGTCTCCCAATATATAGCTTGTAGAAAGGACGGACATTCAACTTCTTTTGCTGGTTTTGCTTTGTGAGGGAAGAGATGGAGCGTTAATTACTCATGTCTAAAAAGAATCCAATTGTAACATTGTTCAAGTCAAAACTTGTTATACCTTTGCACAAGCATTAGCCTAATTTTAAACTATACGTTAATGTTGTCACATCATGCTTATGTGAATGAATAAGTTATAAGAAAAGTAAAACCAGTCACACCCGAAAAACTACAAATGGATTTTTTGGTCTTCAAGTGACTTCTCAATTGTGAAAAAGGAAGGTTTGGCCTCTTTTGACCTAAATTGTGAGGCATCGCAATCTAGCTCTCTAAGTCTTAAAGTGTGGATTTACCTTTCCTTCAACTTTAGAGGGAGATGCTAACGGAAACAATGGGGCCTTTGTCTGGTTGAAAAGAGAAAGCTGTCAAAACACCAAAACTTCGAAAAGCATTATTCAATCCATGCAAGTTTTTACTTTGAAGTGATCCTTAAGAAACACCCAGCTTTTCTCTCTCTCAAAAGAAAAAAAAAAGCACCCAGCTTTCAAATATTATTCTAACAAGGGCACGTAACTATTAATTTATAAGTACTTCATAATCATTTTTTTTCTTTTTTTTTTTGCTAAAAATATGTATAACATTAAAAATTACATGCAAGGAGGAATAATACTGGATTTAGAATTAAAAAAGTTGTTTTTTTTCCCAACTCCAATTAATTTAACAACACAATCATCTATATATATAAAACAAAAGACAGAGAATGATAAAACATTCAAAATACCAGAAAATGCCCATGATTAATGCAAATATTAAGAATTGAAATTATTAATTAAACGAGAATAATATGGTAAATTCACACTTTTTCATATTTAAAAAAATTAAAATTAAAAGAAAAATCAGATAATGGATCCTATTTTTATGGAACACAACACTCATTATCTTTTTTAATTCTAAAATAAATTTATAAAATTTATAATAAAAAAAAGCCTCAGAGGCTCGTAGTTAATAATTCAACGAAGGATAGATGTGTGACCAAAAAATGGAAAACAGAAAAAGAGAGTCCGAATGCGTGAAATTACTAGCAAGTTATATATATACAGTCCTGATCTCTTGGACCCCTGTAGTCCAAGAGATTTATGGTCACTCACCGTTGGATGTAAATTCAACGGTTCACTCATTTATGACTTGAATCGGGTAATAATCATTTATGTCATATTGCATTTATATATATCATTTTGAACCATTGGATTAATATCCAACGGTGGGTGACCACAATCTCTTGGACTCCTGTGGTCCAAGAGATCGGGACTGTATATATATATATATATATTTTATTTTTTATGATAAGCGATAGAATATTATTGATGTAAAAAAGGTAATACAAGAAGTTTGAACTCGTATCAAGGGCAAAGGAAATTCTTTGGTCACGAATTACAATCTTTGTACAATACATCAGAAATAAAATCAGGAGGTTCCGCGAACCAGTATAAAGAACCCCCGATATGCAAGGCAAAATGCGCTAAACGATGAGCACACCATTAGCAATACGACGAATATGGGTAAAACTTTTCCCAGTGATCTGTGTCAGCAAGCTCTTGGTATCCTCCACCACAGGTCCTATGACGGACTTGTCTATGGAGTGACTTTGAAGTGCTGTAACGATCTAGAGAGCATCACTTTCAAAGACAACATTTTGATAACCCCTTTCCATCGCCAATACTGTACATGATCTTGCAGCCAAAGCGTCTATTTATGGCGCAGAGAAAACATTAGTCAATTTAGTTGCACAACCCGCCACAAAATTGCCGGTGGAGTCTCTCACAACCACACCAACACCACCCTCCGTGGTCCCTGGCTTCCAAGCACCATCCACATTTATTCTAAGACTGTTCTCATGTGGTGGATGCCACATTAGTTTTATTTGACCTTGCCTACTTTGAGACCCCAAGCAATTATTAACCCGCAAAAAATCTATAGTCTCAGAGATATGCATGCAAGTTGAGTTGTTCATGCCTACTTTTCTTATTATTCCATAGCAATCCATTTCATGCTTCCCAAATTGCCCAACCCTCCATGAGAAAATTTGCAAAGTCATGACAGCTTAATTGCTCTGCACAGCGAAATACCCAATCCTTTGGGTGAATAGGCGTCATTGTTCCACCTGCTACTACTTAATGTCGAACTACGCCAAGCACAAATTGCAAACAGGCAGTCACGAAGGATATGAATTGAAGATTCAATTGGGCCCCCACAGGACATACAGTCCTCATCTAGAGACACATTTTTTCGTGTCAAATTTGCTTTCGTAGGTAATATTCCAGAGATAACACACCACCAAAAAGTTGTATGTATTAAGTTGACGCATCGATAACGCATAATTGACAATTGAATGTGTAATAACTGTTCCTCAAAGAAAAATCATGAATTCGAATTCTAATAATCGTAAATTTATTATATTAATCTTTTTTTTAAAATTACGATAATTGAATGTGTAACAATAATTTAAAGGTCATCTCATACATTCATTCAATATTCGTTGGACCATCCGTATATAAGTACACCCTTTTGTGTTTATAAATGTCTTGTACAATCATTTTTCAGATGTTTTGTTAATTTAAGAAACGGGTTTGAATCTATAAAATAATGTTGACCAGGTAACGTTGTGAAAACGCAAATAATTAATGAGGACTTCCCGATTTTTCACGGCAAGTCAGGGAAGACATTTCTGCATGCTTTGTCATGCTCATGATTGATGTAGAAATTGAACAATTTGTCATTTGTTACCAATTGTTACTAGCTAGATAACAACAACTAATGTCAATGGGATATAATCCAATAAAAAAAGTTTTGATTTGCAAACTAGTCGTTTCAAGTTTGAAGTTCGAATCTCCACAGCGGTATTGCTCTTTGCATTTTCTTTTTATGAGAAGCTCTCTCTTTTATAATTTAAACTATCACTTATACTCAAAAAATAAAAACATAACAATATCTAATAATTAATTAATAGCATCTATCTGGCATTAATTTACAGATAAAAATGAAATAATCACAAACGATAAGGGTTGGTGACATCGCATTAATAAAGCAGTTGGTAGTTAAAATTGCAATGCATGATGGCATTTATATTCTCACATGCAGGATCACATGGATGTGATACAAAGTTATTGGTAGAAATGAATGACCAATATTGACTAACTTTGGCATTTAAGTAATAAGAATCATAACTTTGGAATTCAAAACTATTAGAGCATGTTAAATAGTAGCAAATTAAATTTTTTAAATTAAAGTTTGTTGATTTATGTGGTAATTTGAAAATATTTATTTATTATTTGAATAATTTTTGCTCCAATTGATTCTTTAATTTAATTAATGTAACATCATGAAAAACAATGAAAAATATGAAAACATGTGAAAAATGTCTATGTATTTATTATCTTTAAATAATAATAATAAAATACATATTTTTAACATTTTCAAGGTAGGTTTTGTTTTTCTAAAGTAAAATTAAATGTTTTGAAGAGTCAAAGTTAACTTACCAGTCAGGGACGGACTCAGGATTTCAAACTTGACTGGGCTAAATTTAATTTACACATAAACATACTAAGTAGATAGAAAACTTGACCGTATGATGTAATTTCATTGATAACAATAAATAATAATACCACTAATCAAAGGGGGACATAAACAATTTCATCTACTTTTCTTTCTTTTTTTCCGCTCGCTGTGCATTTTTTTTTCCCTATGTGTAGAGATGTGCATATTTCTTTATCTCCTTTTTATTCTCCAGTGCACTACAAGGAATTACTTAGGATGGTAGCTTATTCAATTGGTTGGACTCACTAGCAGACCCATGATTTTTTTAGCAAAGGTGCAATTTTGACCAGGATTTATTTATTTAAAAAAAAACAAACAAACAAGCGTGCTCCATTGACGACTTTTATTTCTTCAATACATAAGAGTTAAGTTATTCTTGTAAAACTCTTTGTGGCGGCTTTTAACTAGATTGACGTTAGGTCCCTTCATGCATTCATATTATACATGAAAAATTATTTTATGTAAAAATATTGGCTAAGTATGAAAAATAGTTTTTCGGAATAATCATTTTTTCAAGATAATTTTTGGCGGCTTTTATTCTTTACACATCAAATAAGAAAACTTGATTTTATGGGATTTTTGTATGAAGTATATATTGACTTAATGAGCCATCATTTTTAGCCTAAATCTTATTTTGCACTAAAACTGATTTTTTATATTTTGATTTGGTGAGAATTTGATTTTCTAGTATTTTTATTTGAATCCAAATGAAGGGTAGATAGCACCTTAGTAAATCCGCCACTGACTGGGCTATAATCTTTTTATGAGCTAGGAAAAAAAAGGCCCCTTAAGAGAGAGAAAGAGGTCGCAACTTTAATGATTTAATTTGACAAGACTGTTGGAGAGATTTCTTTTTTTTTGATATACTCACCTATTTGAGCATCTCAAAATAATTAAAGAGACTATTAAAGATGCTATTAGAAACCGCAATTAATTTACTCAACTATATACATGAATCTTAGCTAATAGTGATGGATGATAATTTGATGTTGAATTGGGAATTATCTCTGGAGGAAAAAAGTCCATATCAGTTTGATGGCTACGTAATAGTCAATGTTTGTCACATCAAAGTAAAACCGATCAAATATTGCAATTAAATCCGTCCAATTTCTGAGTAATGCTCAGCTCCTCTCACTTGGCAATTGAAGTGATGCCAAGTGATGTAACCCCTCTACGTAATTTCAGTAAGTTCCACTATTTAATTAACAGTGCCATGATATAACTTGCGCACAAGATCTCCTACATTCGAATCTCTCTCCGTATATGTATGAAAGAACATGGCATAACACGTGCACAAGAGGTCTTACGTTCGAATCCCTTTCTCATTTATGTATGAAAGAAATAATACGCATAAAAAAATGAATAATAGAAACAATAATAAATAAAACAGTTGTCGGCACAAATACTGAGTGACGCTCGCAAAGCCATAAAAATTAAAAAAAAGAGAAAGCGAGGGACAAATAAGGAGTGACGCTCGCAATCTGTCGGTAATATTAGCGAAAAGCCAAGATCAAAATCCGTAATTAAGTTCCAAAACCGAGGGCCACAACTAACCCATCTAACTAATTTAGCTCACACATTCTCACTCTGTCTCTCTCTCTCTCTCTCTCTCTCTCCCCTATAAAATTTCCTCTCTTTCCCGCGGCTTTCAACGCGGCTTTGCTTTTGGCCTTTCCCCTTCTCTCTCTTTTTTATTTTTTTACTTTAATTTTAACGTTCCAAATTAAAAAAAATAGAATTTTGGGGAGGAAAATTTATAAATAAAAAGAGCGTGATCTGATTGAGTTTTGCGTCTCCTGAAAACAGAGAGAGAAAAAAAAACTCTGCATCATCTCTCTGGCCATCTTCGACTAATTCCAGTCCGTGGCCTCCCTCCAAATTCCAAACCCCAAATCCCATTCGCATTTCGAGTTTTCAATCTCACTCGCGCTCTGTGCGGTCAGATCTCGTCGGAGCTCGAATGAGCTCGAGACTGTTCTGCACTCTCTAGCCCGATCATCCGCCGTCGTATTGATGAAGCTGCAGAAGAGAGAAAGCTGCTCTGCTTCTTGCTTTGGAGGAAGATGAAGTTCTACATATCCACGACGGGGATAAAGAGGCTGACGATATCGAGCGCCGGCGCCAGCAAGGCATCTCCGGCGACTCGGAGGATTTCCGGCCGGACGGTGTTGCCGTTGGTGCTGGTGCTCGCGCTAATTTTGCCCTTCCTTTTCGTCAGAATTGCGTTCATTGTCCTTGAATCTGCCACTGCCTGCTCTTCCACGCTTGGTAACAACACAAACTCTCTCTCTCTCTAGTTTTTTTCTTTTCTTTTTTCTTTTCTTAAAGTTTTTAGGTTAAAAGTTAATTAAATATCTATAATATATTGATTTGAGATATTTTGAAAATTATCTGAAAAAGATTTTGGAGTGCTGTGCTAACTAAAACGCAGCTGTTGGCTATTGTACATTTTTTTGCCTTTTCAAATTCCAATTTTCATAGCCAAGCATAATAATAAGCAAAAAGCTGTTCTGTTCTGAGTTCTGATTGTGAACCAGGCTTTTTTCTTCCAAGTTCTGTATCTCAATAATACCCTTGAATTCTGTTCTATTGTCTATCTTTCAAGAATGATTTCCGACTTTAATTATTTGGGAATTTTGTTGTTTTGTGTTTGGTAATGCAGACTGTATAGGATGGAGGTTTTTCAGCGGGAGCGACGAATCTATGGTAAGTGCTAAATGCTCCCAACACTCTATTTACCAAATACCATTTTCATTTTTCAGCTTATTTTGCACCGAAAAAGAAAAAAAAACAAAGATTTTTGTCCAACTTTATTTAGAGCATATAACCCCGGTACCACATATACGGAGAATTACTTTCATGTAATTATGTTAAGTGATTTTAATTGATTTTATAGAGGACCGTATAAAATGTGTTTTTTTTTTCAGAATCACTCAAAATTACTGAAAGTAATTATATGGAAGAAGCATGTGGGGGACATTTTCGTAAGAGTACATGTATTAGTAAACATGTACGCATTATCTGCTAGATTTTAATAAAAGTTGTTTATATTTGGCTTAATTGTTTCCTAATTGATATGTGGTATTTAATGTTAGACGATTGAGTAGGTGATATCATTTTCGTACTAAGAAATTACATAGAATAGCAGTCAATGGATAAGCGCATTTGGGGGTGTGTCGGTATTTGCCTCACCCCCATCAGTTGCTTTCGTGGACACGTGGCCAGTTGTATGCAATCATATTATTCTCGTCCACTTGATCTTAATTTAAAAAAAGGAATAAAAACAAAAAATGCAATAATTGGCCCAAAACCTCTATTTCCAAACCAGAACTATTTTGACTGCTTCCACTACATCATCAATCCATAACTTTGAGTGGAACCAACTGTCAATAGCTTTTTTCTTTTCCAATCCCACGTCAACACGGTTTAGTGGGATCAAACATCAGACGGCTGTGATTTAATCATCTAATGGGTTATTGTTTTTTACGTGGGTGATGCATGTAAATGTACCGCAATGAAGCTCAGAGAGGAGTTGACAAGAGCACTGCTGGAAGCAAAGGATGGTAAGGTCGATAATAATGAGAAAGGGATAGAGTCTTTCAACCAGCTTGTGCAGGAGATGACGTTGAAGCAACAAGATGTCAAAGCCTTCGCTTTCAAAACAAAGGCTATGGTAAACTCTCACTCACTTTCACTACGCTTTATCTTTATCTCTTCATTTATAGCTATTAGCCAGCGGTTAGTTTTGTTTCTTTTTCCATCATCACTTTTGGTATGTACTGATAGGGATGATGGTGATGCCACCATTTCTATTGTCTAGTACATCATTTCGGGTTGGCAAAAGTTGGTCTAAAACTTTTAAACTCCACCTACCCAACTGGCTTATCTATTGGAATTGGTCTTGGGTCTGGTTAACTCTCCTACATAAATCTACCCCCTAATTTAATTTAGTTTGTTTTTATTTATTAATTTTGTTATTTCTGGGGCTGTTGCTTTGCTACTATAATTATGTTAAGGAGACTCCTTGCTCGTATGGTATTGGATTAGTTTTGGAAGCTCACGGGTTAATATGAAGGAAAAAGAGAGTCCAAAACCAGTAAACCAGTTTATAGAAACTACCTGCTTCCAGTTTCAATTCAAAACAATTTCCATTTCTCTTTGTTTCGTTCCTAGTAACTGGAA
Source organism: Prunus persica (assembly GCF_000346465.2). Taxonomy (NCBI): domain Eukaryota; kingdom Viridiplantae; phylum Streptophyta; class Magnoliopsida; order Rosales; family Rosaceae; genus Prunus; species Prunus persica. The sequence continues at coordinate 18,953,083 of NC_034011.1, read as the reverse complement.
TACAATTCTAAACTTATATGACCCAATTTTCTTTAGACCCACATATCAATAATTTCAGAGATTTATTTGTCCTAAATGAAAATTGCGTGTTGCATGCCAAAAAATTTCCATTGCCAACTGGCCCATCTCTGCCTACAATGTTCTTTGGCTGTTTGTTCAAGCAAATAAAAAGTTTCTCTAACAATAGCGGGCAGAATACACATTTGTGGTCCTAGTGTAGTTGCCCAAGGTGTCATTTTCTACTGAAAATTGATTTTGACGATTTGTGCCATCACTATCCATGCCCCTTTTTTCTTCCGTTGCTTGTTGTTTTTATGCAGAATCTTGAAGTTGAGCATCTTTCGCATAGATTGCTTTACTTCCTAGTTCCTCATATGAAACTCCCTTTACTTTAGAGTGTGCAAGCCTTTGGGACCACAAGAACTTTGAAAGGTGGCAAACTGATTCGATAATTGCTGCCTAAATTTTGGCCACAGATGCTAGCTGCAGTTAGTTGGACAAAAGTGAACAGATTTCAAGGTCTAAATTTGACATGAAGTAAAATTATGTTGAAGATTTAAGAAATGCCTTTTTCGTATTTATTGTAAATTAATCTTCAGAAAAGCTGTTTGAGATAAAAATTGTGACAACTAGCATAATATTTGTAAAAGATCAATGTGGCTTTGTTGAATAACCCAAAGTAATTTGTTGAATCTCTGTCAATATACTGCTTAATTAACTGAAGAATAGTTTGTTACTTAATATGCAGCTATCAAGGATGGAACACAAGGTTCAGTCAGCCAGGCAGCGTGAGTCAATTTACTGGCATTTAGCCTCACATGGTGTGCCCAAGAGCCTACATTGTCTTTGCCTCAAATTAGCTGAAGAATATGCTGTAAACGCGATGGCTCGATCTCGCTTGCCTCCTCCTGAATATGTTTCTCGACTTTCTGATCCCTCCTTTCACCACCTTGTTCTCCTAACTGATAATGTCCTTGCAGCTTCTGTTGTTATCTCTTCTACAGTCGAAAAATCAGCCAACCCTGAAAAGTTGATTTTTCACATAGTGACTGACAAGAAAACTTACACTCCAATGCATGCATGGTTTGCAATTCATTCTATTCAATCAGCAGTGGTGGAAGTTAAAGGGTTACACCAGTACGAGTGGTCTCAGGAAGTAAATGTTGCGGTCAAAGAGATGTTAGAGATCCATCGCCTGATTTGGGGACAATATTACAAAAATTTGAAAGAAGAGGACTTCGAGTATGATGGAGAACATAAAAGATTCTTAGAAGCTCTCAGTCCCAGCTGCCTTTCCCTTATGAACCTTCTTCGAATTTATATCCCTGAGGTAATCGCTCTATTGATTTCACAGATGGAATGGATGACATTGAATATGAATTTGTAATGATATCATCTAATTTTCATGGGCCACACAGCTGTTTCCAGATCTCAACAAGATAGTGTTCTTGGACGATGATATTGTTGTACAACATGACATATCATCTTTGTGGGAACTCGATCTCAATGGCAATGTTGTTGGTGCAGTTGTCAATTCATGGGACGGTGACAACTGTTGCCCAGGAAGAAAATACAAGGATTACTTCAATTTTTCACACCCTATCATATCTTCCAACTTTGATCACAATCGTTGTGCATGGCTGTATGGCATGAATGTCTACGATCTTGAAGCTTGGAGGCGAGCCAATATAACAGAAACATACCATCATTGGTTAAAACTTGTAAGTATATTCTCATATGATCCAGTAATTTCTTGATTGGAAACTGCTTGTAACTTAGTGTCACTTATTTTAGGGAGGCTAGTTATAAGATCCTTGAGTCATATTTGTCTAAAGTGATTTGGAATATATAAATCTTCCCTACTGAGGCAACCAAACAAATATTAAAAGAATAGGAAAACAAGACATGTCTTTCTCCTAAAGCATAATAAGCAACTGATACTCGTGTATCTTATATGTGTCTCACAGAGCCAGGAATCTGGGTTGACATTGTGGCGTCCAGGAATAATTCCACCTGCCTTAATTGCATTTGAGGGTCATGTGCATCATATTGACCCATTATGGCATGTCGCCGGGTTAGGTTCCCGGTCCCCAGAAGTTCCCAGGGACATATTGGAGGCTGCTTCCGTTATTCATTTCAGTGGCCCAGCAAAGCCGTGGCTTGAGATTGGCTTTCCAGAGGTACGGGGCTTATGGAATAAGCATGTAAATTCTTCAAACAAGTTTGTTAGAAAATGTAGGATCATGGGGTGAAGAGGACGAAGTTCTTTCACTCTCAGATATTCATTTTGGGACAAATCCAGAAGCAGAGTTTGGGGAACAGAGGGAAGAAGGTGGTTTTGGCTTCAGTCTCTGCACTCACTCAGCTCAGCTCTGGACACTTCAGATGGTTCGTATTCATGTCCATAATAGACAGTAGACGAACGAAGGTACCAGGCGATGCAAATCGATATAGCATAGAATCAGGATTTTCAACCTTTAATGCACATAAAGGGATATAAGCTTCTTCATGGATGTATGTATCTCTCTGACATTATATTGTAAATTTACTCGGGTAAAATTGAAATTGCTTAGCTCAATGATCAAACTTGGTAGTAATTAGTCTTTTCATTCTTGTTTATATTCCCTCTACTTTGTGTTTTTTTCTTTTTAGACACAAAAAAAGAGGGAGAACAATTAGTGCTGCCAATGGGATAAATAGTTTAGGTAGGGTAGGGATCTTTGTCACCAAATCCAATCACGGGTGAGGCTAGTTTGTCAACATTGAGAATATGCCTAACTATGTAATTATTAGTTCATAATTTTTAATTCTGAAAACATTATACACCACCGCAACAATAATGTGTTGTTGTTGGGTTTGATCTCAAACAAAACAAAAGCGCTCAATTATTAGCTGATATATATTTTTGCTGAGCCAAAAAAAAAAATTTCAAGAATAAATTACACAACAAATACCGACCCAAAAATAGAAGTGAAATGACATAACAAATGTTTGAGAATGCAAACTGCTACCCATTCGAATTTGGATGGGTGAGGCTTCATCTCTTGTCACAGCTTTAAATTTTCTTTTTATTGAAACAATGGTCTAAATTATTAGAGTATCTTGCGCAAAAGATTCACAGTTAACTACATATACGTAGACGATTGATGTTAACATTTTTAATCAGCTATTTTCGCGCACGTGAATAATACTCACAATCAACTACACGTGTATGATAGGTATTAGTACTACACTACATAAAATGCCATATACCACATTGAATAAGGATGTGGTAGACTGGTACCTCTGTCTTGCCTACAATTGCCTAATGGATTATCCCACTGGCATAAAAGCATAATGCTGTTGGGCTGTATTGGCAGCTCACGTGAAGTGTTTTCTATGAAGTCAAAAAACCTATCAGCCGAGCCCTACAAACTCCTCCCCACTCACTTTCTTGTCTCCTAGGCAAACCTTATAAATCCATTTTCCACAAATTAAAGTGAAAACTGGAAAAGCAAATTAAAGCATTATACTAGAAATATATATATATATATATATAGTCCCTTTCTATTGAGGGATTCCTCAAATAATTTTATTTGAGGGACGCCCTTTAGGGTACCCTACAATTTTTTTCCCAATGATCCAAACAATCTATTTTTTAGGTCTTCATTCATAGATCATCCTTACAAAAAATTAGACAAATCGGAAACCGTTTCGACATCCAATTGTGTCTTACAAAATCAATGAACACGATGCTTCAAGAAAATGCTAAAATTCCAATAACTTAATTGGGTGGTCAAATGATATCGGATTCAAGTGATTTTTTGTAGAGATGATCTTTGAATGAGTATCTATAAAATAGAATGTTTGGATTAGTGAAATACAATCCGAAGTGGGGCCTATAAGGGGTGTCCCTCAAATAAGCTTATTTGAAGGATCCCTCAATGGAAGTTCTCTGTATATATATATATATATATATATATATATATATATGAAGCCTAAAAAAATCAGTTAGCCCCGAATCCCTACAAGCATGAACAACAAGAGGCAGAGATAAATGGTAACTTTTAATTGGGGTGAGAAAATCAAATTTAATAGGATATACTAGTGATTTGCCCTCTGAACTTATACCAAATTTTTGATTTACCCCCTATCCATATTTTTTTTAGATATGAACTTTTTTTTTGTTACCAATTTCCCCCATACCGTCTAAATCCGCAACATTTCATCCAATTTGCCATTAAATATGAGGGTAAAATAGTCATTTTGTACTTTAAAAATGTTGAAGAATACACGAGTCCCACACACTACTACATTTTACACTTTGCGCGACGAAGAGAATTTCGTCGCGCAAAATACATTGTAGTCGCACAAATTTTAACGCGACAGAAACTTCGTCGCGCAGAATCCGTCGCGCAAAGATCGTGAAGAAAGACTTTGCGCGACCCAGTTTTTTCACTGGTCGCGCAAAGTGACTTTGCGCGACGAAAAAATATTGGTTGCGCAAAACTTTGCGCGACGAAACACATTGGTCGCGCAAAACTTTGCGCGACGAAACACATTGGTCGCGCAAAGGTTTGCGTGACGAAAAATATTTGTCGCGCAAAGTTTTGCGCGACGAAACACATTGGTCGCGCAAAGGTTTGAGCGACGAAACACATTGGTCGCCAAAGGTTTGCGCGACGAAACACATTGGTCGCGCAAAGGTTTGCGCGACGAAAAATATTTGTTGCGCAAAGTCTCATAAAAATTTATAAAAAATAAAAAATTCCCGCGTCCCATTTTTGGTACCCGCCTACATTTTTAGAGTTTTGCGCGACGAAATATTTTTTGTGTTTTAAATTTTTTTAATTAAAATAAACTAATTTAATAGTTTGCGCTACAAAATATTTTGTCGTGCAAGGTTTTTGACTTTTTGTTTTATTATTTCTTGAATATTAATTTATTCAAATTTTTACTTTTTAAATTTAATTTAATTGTATGATTTTTCTTAAATCACTTTAATTAAAATTGATATTAATTTTTTCAAATTTTTACTTTTTAAATTTAATTTAATTGTAAGATTTTTCTTAATTACTTTAATTTAAATTGACATATTCAAAATAAAATTACATATGAAAAATAGTGATCAAATTATCCAATAAATATATATAATATTCAAAATGTACACATAAATTAACAAAATACAATAATAAAATTCTAATACAAGCGTATTGTGGTGGTAGTGGCGGATGATATGTTTTGATAGCTTCCTAATCCTCAACTTTAGCCATCAAAGTCTCGATGATTACCTACAAAAAAATAAATATGGTCATATAACAACAACAACAAAAAAAAGAATGCATAATCTCCCCTAAAATTGTTATACCACAAATCCAACCCAAACTCCAATATCTCCCCTTTACTCAACCCCAAACCCCACACAAACTCAAAACTAACTCCAAAAACACATATTAATGAAAAAAATTTAAAATATAGAGAGAATATACCTTTTGGCAAGATTGAGAGTGAGTGAGAATGAGAGGGAGAAGTGAGTGTGAGAGAATTAGATAAGATAGTGATAGAGAGATGAGAGAGTGAGAGATAGTGAAAAGATAGATGAGAGAGTGAGTGAGAGTGAGAGATAGTGAAGAGAGATATGAGAGATTAAGTGAGAGGAGTGAGTGTGAGAGAAAGGGTGGAATTTGGGGAGAGGGAAAGAGAGAGGAGAGGTAAGAGTAGAGAAAGGCATTGAGAAAATGGTGGAGGAGTTATTTCGGTTTTAAAAATCGTATCACTTTGCGCGACGAAAAATATTGTTGGTCGCGCAAAGTTTTGCGCGACGAAACATATTGGTCTCGCAAAGTTTTGCGCCACAAATTATTTTTTTTAAAAAAAATTCCCGCATCTCAGGTACCCGCCAAAATTTAACTTTGCGCGACGAAAAATACATATTGGTCGCGCAAAGTCTAAAAAAAATTAATTTTTTTTAAAAAAATTCCCGCATCCCATTTTTGGTACCCGCCAAATATTTAACTTTGCGCGACGAATACAGGAAAATTGGTCGCGCAAAGTCTAAAAAAAATTATTTAAAAACAAAAATTTCCCGCATCCCATTTTTAGTACCCGCCAAAATTTTTAAATTTTTGCGCGACGAAAAGTACATATTGGTCGCGCAAAGTCTAAAACAATTATATAAAAGAAAGTCCCGCGTCCCATTTTTGGTACCCGCCCAAATTTTTGCGCGACGAAAAATATATATTGGTTGCGCAAAGTTTTGAGGGACAAAAAATATTGGTCGCGCAAAGTCTAAAGTTTTTATTTTATTTTAAAAACTCGCGTCCCATTTTTGGTACTCACCCAAATTTTTTGAGTTTTGCACGACGAACTGTTGGTCGCGCAAACTTTTGAAAGACGAAAACGTAGCACAATATTTATAAAAATAATTGTTTTGAATAATAAAAAATAAAAAAAATTATTTTATGATTTAAAATATAATAAAGGTGAAAGCTACTTAATAAATGTATATACTATTCAATTTCTTAAGTGTTATACGTACAAAATAAATAAATTTAAAGCTACTTAATAAATATATATATATATACACACACCATTCAACGATCCAACCGTAAGACTTGTTTGTATATACTTCAAGATCGTATACTCCAAAAATAGCAAAAAATAAATATTCAAATAGTAACGGGATAAAACTTTTCGATAGTTATAAATGAAAAATCACGATTTAACGGTTATTTTAACTCCGATTTTGATGATTTTTTACAGCTACACTCCTTGACCCTATATGAATACAATGATTGAATTTGATCTTCAATTTAAAACATTTGCACTAGTGGATACCACAAAATCTTATGTTATATTTAACAAAAGTATAAATAAACTCTTAATTGTTAGTGAATATATTGTTTTGATGGCATATGCATTCTACGAAACTAGTTTCAACGATCCAACCGTCAAACTTATTTTTTTATACTTCGAGATCATATACGCCAAAAATCGAAAAAAATAAACATTCATAGATCAAGTAACGGGACAAAACTTTTCAACGGTTATAAATAAAAAATCATGATTTAACGGTTATTTTAACTCCGACTTTGATGATTTTTACGGCTACACTCCTTGACCCTATATGAATACAATGACTGAATTTGATCTTCAATTTAAAATATTTACACTAGTGGATAGCACAAAATCTTATGTTATATTTAACGAAAATATAAATAAACTCTTAATTGTTAGTGAATATATTGTTTTGATGGCATACACATTCTACGAAACTAGTTTCAACGATCCAACCGTCAAACTTGTTTGTTTATACTTCGAGATCATATACGCCAAAAATCAGAAAAAATAAACATTCAGAGATCAAGTAAAGGGACAAAACTTTTCAACAGTTATAAATGAAAAATCATGATTTAACAGTTATTTTAACTCCGATTTTGATGATTTTTTACAACTACACTCCTTGACCCTATATGAATACAATGACTGAATTTGATCTTCAATTTAAAATATTTACACTAGTTGATACCACAAAATCTTATGTTATATTTAACGAAAATATAAATAAACTCTTAATTGTTAGTGAATATATTGTTTTGATGGCATACACATTCTACGAAACTAGTTTCAACGATCCAACTGTCAAACTTGTTTGTTTATACTTCGAGATCATATATGCCAAAAATCGAAAAAAATAAACATTCATAGATCAAGCAACGGGACAAAACTTTTCGACGGTTATAAATGAAAAATCATGATTTAACGGTTATTTTAACTCCGATTTTGATGATTTTTTATAGCTACACTCCTTGACCCTATATGAATACAATGACTAAATTTGATCTTCAATTTAAAATATTTACACTAGTGGATACCACAAAATCTTATGTAATATTTAACGAAAGTATAAATAAACTCTTAATTGTTAGTGAATATATTGTTTTGATGGCATATGCATTCAAAAAAACTAGTTTCAACGATCCAACCGTCAAACTTTTTGTTTATACTTCGAGATCATATACGCCAAAAATCAGAAAAAATAAACATTCAGAGATCAAGTAATGGGACAAAACTTTTCGACGGTTGTAATGAAAAATTACGATTTAACTGTTATTTTAACTCCGATTTTGATGATTTTTTACAGCTACACTCCTTGACCCTATATGAATACAATGAACTAATTCGATCGTCAATTTAAAATATATATTTTCTAACAAAAACCCAATCCAAACAACAATAATATATTTTTCTAACAAAAATCCGATCCGATCTAAAATAATAAATTTAAAGCTACTTAATAAATATATATACCGTTTAATTTCTTAAGTATTATGCATACAAAATAAAAAACAAAAATAAATTGGTTTAAGTGACAAAATGTTTGGATTACGTCATGCAAAGATTTTAAAAAATAATTTTTTAATTTTATTTATTTTTATAAGGACTTTGCGCGACGAAGTTTACTTTTCGTCGCGCAAAGTCACTTTGAGCAACGAATTATTTTTCGTCACGCAAAGTTGGTCGCGCAAGACTTTGGGCGACGATGTGTTGTCGTCGCGCAAAAGTTTGTCGCGCGAAGTGACTTTGCGCGACGAATTATTTTTTGTCGTACAAAATTTGGTCGCGCAAGACTTTGAGTGACGAAGTTTCAAGTTTCGTCGCGCAAAGTGACTTTGAGCGACGAATAGTTTTTCGTCGCACAAAATTTGGTCGCGCAAGGGGTTTTTTTTACTAGTGACATCGGAAACTTAATAAAATAGAAAGTCTCATATAATAAATGGTTTCACTCCTAATAACATCGAGGCCTTTTGTACAAAAACCACACACCTGCTAAATAGGTGATTAAGTTGGGGACAATATCGATGTTACTAGTGGTAGGCCAAGGATCCGTCTCTCTGAAATCTTAACATAGTATCAGAGCAAGTCAGTTGACTGGGCCCGATTAAACCCAAATCAAACAAAAAAACCCCAAATTTAATCAAAATCAAACAAACCCCAAATTATTTTTATTTTTATTTATTTTTATAAAAACAAGTGACTGATGTGGAATTGATTGCATGTGTGGCCCACTAAAAAGTGGTCTCACGTGAGGAGGAGTGTTGAAGAATACACGAGCCCCACATTGGAAACATAACAAAATAGAAAGTCTCATATAATAAATGGTTCCACTCCTAATAACATCGAGACCTTTTGTATAAAAATCCCATACCTGCTAAACATGTGATTAAGTTGGGGACAATATCGATGTTGCTAATGGTGGGCTAAAGGTCCGTCCCTATGAAATCTTAACAAAATAAAATAAAAACTGAAAAATAAAATGAATAAATAAAAACTGAAAAATAAAATGAATAATAAAAAACTGAAAATTCTCTCTCTCTCTCTCTCTCTCTCTCTCTCTCTCTCTCTCTCTCTCTCTCTCTCTCTCTCTCACACACACACACACACACACACACACACACACACACACACACAAGTGGGTTGAGGGCTGGATTCTATGGGTTGGGGTGGGTATGTTGCCGCCGCCTTTTAGAGGAAGGGAGGGATGAATCTGGGTCTAGAGGTAGATCTCACGGGGGCAAGGGCTGGAGCATGGGATGGGTCTACGCCTGGGGGGGCAAGGTTGGGGGATGGGATAGGTCTAGGACTTTGTGGGCAAGGGCCTGGGGATCGTCTCAGCTGGGGCTTGGAATGGATCTCGCGTGGGGATGGGTTTCGGCTGGGGTTTTAGGGTTTAGGGTTGATGGGGTTGCTGAAGGAGATATAGCTAGGGGACGGGGGGTTGGCGATTGGGTTGCTAGGGGAAGGGAGTGGCGATAGGTTTGGTTCAGTGTCTTTTTCTTCATCTTCTTTTTTTTTTTTTTTTGGTTGTTGTTGTTGTCAATTTTCCTGTTTTTTTTTTTCAATTTTTTTCTCAAAAAAAAAAAATTAAAATGATTTAACTAAAAATTAGATGAAATGTTGAGGATTTAGACGGTAGAGGGGAAATTGGCGAAAAAAAAAATTTATATCCTTAATTTTCTATAATAAAAAAAATAGGGAGTGAATCGAAAGTTAAGCACAAATTCAGGGGCAAATCACTAGTATACCCAATTTAATATATTATCTTAGAGTTTGGGTACATCATAGGTAGTTAATGCAGAAAATTCTGATTGAACTGAGTGGTGAGAACATTGAGAAGCTGGTTCTCAACCATATACATCAAATTACAGTCAATTATCTGATAGATTTATGGAAAACAGATCAAAGGATAGAATGGAACATCAGACGGCATTCCGGCATTTCAACTGCATCCAAAGATCAAATATAAACAGAAACTTATGATCATTATTTGAAAATAAATAAATCTAAGTTTAAGTTAATGGAGTGGAAGATGTAAGACGGAAGAAATAAAAGATCTTACACAAGTTGGAGAGCTGTCTGGTCATGGCGAGAGTAATGGTTATTATTATTATTATTCGCCTCCAAGATTACAGGGAGGAAGTTCCTGTCGTATGACTGTGAAGGCATTGACTGATCATAAGAAGTTCCTTGAATCATATTTGTTTGCTGCTGTTGTGCCCTCTCATTTTCAGCTATCTATATGTACCATGCATGCAACCTTAATTAATAATAAACTAAGATCTTAAGTAGTCTAATTAATTTTTTAGTGTGGCTTAATTATGTGGTTGAAGAGAGAGAGAGAGAGAGAGAGAGAGAGAGAGAGAGAGAGAGAGAGAGAGAGAGAGAGAGACCTTTGCTCTCAGATAATTGTTATGGTTTTGCAGCTCCATCTCCTGCACAATGTGCACATAAGAACAGCAGGATTTGAGTTTCATTTTAAGAATTTGCACAAAAAGAGTCTTGTATTATTGAAGAAATAATATAGTGCAATTTCATGCTAGAGAGTAGGAGAGACAAAAGTTACCCTCTTTTGCATAAATTCGATTTCAGCAAACAGCATTTCGTTCTAGGGACACATTCGATCACGTCAGTTGAGATTCTGAGTGTAGATAAAAAGTGAAAAACTTCAACAAATTTCAAATCAAAGTAGGGAAAGTGCACTACCTTTTTGGATCTTATCCTGCTGATCCCTTTCTCCAGTCTTCCTTCTAGGTTCTTGAGTTCCTTGATGTTCAAAGTGCTAAGAGCTTCACCCAGTATATGCCTGGAGACAACATAAATCATTATATCATAATACATTGCAGATATTAGATGAACATATACCTTAATAAAATTATTTGTAGTTTACCTGTTTGAGTTCTGGATTTCGCGAATCTGTCTTCGTAATTTAGATGATTCCTGCTGATAAAACTGAGGCCATGCATGTTGTGATAGCGTTAGAAAAACCCATATATAAAACTAAGTTTGACTAACAACCTGTTAACTGAACTGTTTCAAACATTTTCTTAACATGATTGGCAAGGGGGTTATTCTCTATCAAACCATCCTAAATTAATCATCTAGCTATATACGAGAAAAGGAAGCTTATTAATTTATATAAAAACTACTAGTTTAGACTGATGCTAGAAAGTTTCTGCCTAATTATGGGTTTGTAACTTTATACTGTTACAAAAAGATATGAGAAGCCAGATTATTAGGGTTTCATTCAAGAAAATATATGAAAATCTCTTGCAAGCATGCTAGAACATATCTTCTTTGGAACATACACCCTTAAAAAAATAAAAATCATTGTCTAAACAGAGTTTACCTGAGTGTTAGCTTCAGAAACAGATCCACCATTCGTAGAATCAGTACATGCTTTTTTGTACCTATCAATCGTTGCTCTAACGCTGCAAAGTGAAAGAAGAAAGAGAACAAGGTAAAACCTTACAATCATTTTGTTTGGTTAAAAACATTATGATTTTCAACGGAATTGCTTATCCTCAAAGGCACCCTTAATAAAATGAAGGAGAGTTCAAACTAGATATAGAAGGAATGCCACAGAATCCCAATGAACTTCAAGTTAGAATTAATTGTTCAAGCATGTTTGTACAGAATTATGCAATTGTGTAGCAATCAGATGCATAAATTAGTGGCACCTAAGCATTGTTGCCCTACAAAGGGATAAGCTAGACGCCTAGAGGCCAACCATAACACATCATTTTCAGTCAAAGAGAGCTGCCGCACACATCCAGAGACACCAAAAACCTATTATTGTCTTGTTCTCTTCTCTCTTTTGTGCAATTATTAGTCTCACCATGCATGACTGCAAATTTGCAGTACAACAACAAAACAAAACAAAAAACCCCAATAATCCGTGAAGCTTTTATATATTTTCTCCATGAAACATCATCACATCCTTGTTTTCAAGCAACATAGGAGCCAAAACAAATTTATTGGTTTAAGGATTTCTGAGGCTTGGTCGTGTGGAGAGCAATTGTGGACTTTGGTTCTTGAAGATCAAAGATTATTGCTTTTCATGAAGGTAAAATTCTTAACATCCTCATCTGTATTTTAGATGTTATTGGATCTCATAAAAGAATTGAGATTCCAATATGTGTTCTCTTCTTTCCATTAAAACCTTAGCCTAGACACGTACATATACACACACACACAAAATCCTGGCCCTAACTAGCTAGCTCTTAGAGCTCATGAAGAGATTAGAAGCCGATTGTATACATATTCCGATGAATAAGTAAACTATATATTTTCTTATTTTTTATGAGAGTAAATTAACTATACCAAATAGATTGTTCCAAATAATCAAGAACGGTAGATATGGATGCCCTATACACAGTATTGAATATGAACTAAAATGATCTTTTGTTATGGAAGTCAATAAAAAGACAAAGTCTCAGAATTTAGCAAAATAATCAAAGCTCCAAAAACACACACACATCCACCCAGAGACACATACAGTCAGAGACAAAAGCACCATTGGAGAGCATAACAAAAGCACCATATATACGGCGAAAACCACCATAATAGTTTCCATTTTAGTTGAAACTTTCTCTGCTGCTTTGGATAAAGCAAGCTTAGAGCTGTACCATCAAGGATTTTCAACTTAAACTATGGGAAACAATTTTTTTTTTTTCTCGCATAATTTTAAGGAGTTTTGACATATAACGTTCAAGAAAAACTTATTTCAACAATATTAATAATGAACCGTATGTGATCATGTCCTACTTTTCACATGCTCTCCTGAGATAAACATATTTAACTGATATTATATGAAAGAAGTCATTGTTCTTTCATTTCTTGATCTCATATTTTATGAATTCTTATAGAATTGCTGGTTTATTTCTTGGTTTTTGCTAGCATTTCATAAATTGAGTGATTTTTAATGGGATGTAAGAATGATGAATATAGTCAACAAACAAGAGAGTTTTAGTTTTAATTAATTTATGGTTTAGGAGATATGTACTCCTCTCAACTGTAAAATGACACGACCCGAACATGACATAACACGAGTTGATTGTCAATAGTCCAATTTTCAACTTCAACAAACTTACACTAGTTTTCCTTAGGTAGAATTCATCTTGATAATGTACTTCTTTAGAAGATTATGCACCAAGCATATGCAAACACTTCCATAAATAATATTCCAACATAGCACTAACATGAAATTTCCCAATCATTGGATTTTGGTACATATTTAGAACTATTAATATCAACTAGCTCTTAATTTAGTAGTATTTCTCTACTCAATGTTGGAAGAGGTGTCAATTTGATACTAACTCTCCCCCTGAATAGATATTTCCTAAATTAATTATACATATTATATCTTTATGTAATTCTTCACTAGAAAATACAATATTAAGCATGTGAAATTCGAAATTTGTTAATAAATGTTTATGTATGGTGCACTCTCTCTTTCATGGTCACAAGAACCTTTTTAATATTAGTTATTTTAATAAAATTAATACAAAAACAAAACCAGTATGACCAATTATTTTATTTAGAGAATAATAAAATAAAATTACTATGACACATGGATGCATAACATCACATGACAGTATGACCGTTACACTCAAAAATTCCCGATAAAATGTTCACATATTATATAAAACTTCCCAAAAATACTATGTATTCTTAAAGGTATTAAAAGCATTTTAGGGGTCATGGACAGACGTGGCTCCACAACAGTTAATATAGTCCTATAGTTGATGTTATACGACAGAACTGAACCAAAGTAAGTATTTCACTATTCTCTTGGAGACTTTGTTACCTTAATTTCGTCGAGCCAGTGATTGGTTGGCTCTGCCATGCTGGCAGAAGATCCCCAAATATGATTGGCTCGCCTCTCACAGCCTCTAATCAACACCACGTGTCAGTAGCCCATTACACAATGGGCAATACCCAGAGGAACAGTCTCATACTCACCTCGATGACCCCAAAACCCCAAAAGACTCTGTAAATATTACCAAGTCTCTGGGTATTAAACAAGTGATTTTTTTTAATTCAAAGATCTGAAAAGAATTTATTTCCTTTTATGTCTCTGAAATCTCAGAGACAGAGATGTCTGTTTTGGCAGCCATTTTTTTGCATTTTTCTTCACACTTTATCTTCATCATTCACCAAAAGGGTTTTGCAAGCCCTCCCTCTTATTGGCTCGTACCTCCTCCTCCATTCCTCAGTCATTTCAGACTTTAATTAATTCAAAACCTCTCTCTCTCTCTCTCTCTCTCTCTCTTCACAAGAGTCGCAGTCATTAATAACTTTTCTTGGCTCTGTAAAAACCATAAAACTAATGGGTTTTTTGACACATCAAAATTTGAAGCATGTGTTTAAGACTCTTTTATGATTCTTGAGGAGATTGTTTCCACATAGATGAAAGGCATTCTATGTGTCATGACTCTCATTTCTCTTTCTGTCCATAGATTATAATAATAATGCTGTTTTTTCACCACATCAACTTAAAAGATAAAAAGAAACAAAATGAAGATATTGGGTAAATGGTAAGAAGAGAAGATGGATTGAAGAAAAAGAATCATCATGACACAACAGCTTCTTTGTCCGGACTGATCAAGAACAGAAACATCATGTCTGACGTGACCAAAGATTCGTATGCTGTAACTACACAGCTCACACAAGAAACCCTAGGCACATGCTTCCCCTATATATCCCAATTCCAAATTTGTTATATGTACTAAATAAAGGGTAGATTGGTCATAAATAATAACACCCACTGGACTTTGGGTTTTTGAAACCCTAAGCATAAGATCTAGACAAAACTTTAGACTATTAAGCTATGAACCTTTTTTTTCCAGACTTACAGCCAACTGATTGAAGCATGGTTTTGCTGATTTCTAACTATAAAGGTGATGAGATTTAGTTCGGGCAAACTGGTTAAGGTTTGAATAACAGACATTAATTTCAATTTTTTTCACCCCTAAGCTTCCATTTGATTTTTACTGTCTAGCTGAGCTGACATATTACTTAGGAAAAGTCAAGACATGAAGGGAACTGGCTAATGAGAGCTGGACAGCTTTGTGAGGCAGACGTACTTTTGATGGAGTGATAGATGACATGTGAAGAGAGAGAGAGAGAGAGAGAGAGAGAGAGAGAGAGAGAGAGAGAGAGAAGAGAGAGAGAGGACCTGGCTGAGTTTAACAACAATGGAGATACAAGGAAGCTGATCTAACAGACCTGCAACTCTTGGCAACCCTAAGTTTGCTCTCATAATACACTACTACTTCTGTTTCTATCTGTTACCAACAGATCTGCAATCCAGTCAAACAAAGAACTTTCTAGAAAGATAAAAATTTCAGGTTGATAGGTGAAATATACCTCAAAGATCATAAAGGAAAACAACAGAAAGAATAAAATAAAGACTGATGAATCTTTTTCTAGGGCCACTTTACTCATCAAGCTTCACCTAACTAGACACAAAATCAGAAAGAACAAGTCAATCTTAACTTCTCATAGAGACTCTCTTCATATTTGCTACAAAAAATCCAAAGAAACAACCTTTGAAAGAGAGCTGTTAGTGAGATTTCAGAACTGAATTTTGAGCAACCAAAAAAAATAAACAAGTTATAGTAAAGTAAAGCTATATATATATATATATATATTGATCATTGAGTGAACTGAAGAAAAGCTTAGAGTTCAGATCAAAAGAAGGAGAAGAAGAAGAGACTTATAGAGAGAGGTTGAAGTACTAAAACAAAAATAATTAAAGAAGAGAAAATTTGAGTGCAAACCTGTTGTTAGCATACTCATACAGGCGGCCACGGGTAGAGAAGACAATAAGAGCAACTTCAGCATCACACAGAACAGATAACTCATAGGCTTTCTTAAGCAAACCGTTGCGGCGCTTGCAGAAGGTGACTTGTCGATTTGTAGTGTTTTCGATCCGCTTAATCTCAATCTTGCCTCTTCCAATTTTTCTTTGGGAAGAGCTCTCAGGTGCTTGATTTGGGAACTCCATTGTTGCAAAGATGGAAAAAAAAAATGGCAAAAACCCCCAAGTTGAATTTTGGTTTTTCTGTTAGCTAGCAAAGAAAAACACCACTGTCCAATTAAAAGGCATGATCAATTGTGACAACCATATTGGTAATAAGTAATAGACAAAGATTAAGCCCACCAATAGCCAATTAGTAAAGGAAACCAAAACAAAGCATATAGCTAGGGATATGCAAAGGAAGAATTACTTGTTGAGTTGAGTGATCTTTTGGTTGAAATGGCAACAGGAAGAGTTGCAGAAGTTGCAAGTGGGTTTGGTTAAGGAGATGGATATTTAAGGACAGAGAAAATAGACCTCCCAACCATCACCCAACGCCCTCTATTATTTGCTTTGTAAGGATAGTCTAGAATACCAAATATGTATCCTTAGCTAGCTTTAGGTTGTTATGTAGGAATTTAGGAGTATAGGAACATATATATAAAGAGGGATGGAGAAGATTGAATTGAATAGGAGGGTTTGGGGTGTTTTGCTTTCATGCTCCATGAACCGTCCATTTCTTCATGTATGGGGAAAAGGGGAAGGTGTGTGTGTGTGTGATGTTGATAAAAAGGTCTTTTGGAGAGTGACTTATTATTATGAACAGAGCTTGAATTAATGGGACCCTTTGCTAAGTTGCACTCAAGAGCTTCAATTCTTAAAAAGAAAGAAAGAAAGAAAGAAAGAGGGAGGCCCATGGTCTTTTGAAGAGAAAAAACAAAATGAGAGGACCTCCCATGTTATTTGCTTCTTGGATTTTTGAGTTGGCCTTTTATTCTAGATTTGTTTATGACGTCAACACTGCTGTTGAAAGTTTTCATTTCATTCTCTCTCTCTCTCTCTCTCTCTCTCTCTCTCTCTCTCTCCTGCATTATTAGAACATATAGTTACTTACAAGGGTAGTAGTGACGTAACAGAAGAAGACTCCCATGTGATGTCCTGTGAAGTGTTCATGACAATCCCTTATTTTTTAGTTCATTTATGGTAAGAATGGAACAGGCCCTTTGATCCATTTGTGTTACCTGAAATTTACATCAATCTGGTATATATATTGAAGCCACAAAATGTAGGTGGTCTTGAGAGAGAGATTATACATGTAATAAGAATCCATGGTCACCCAAAATTAAAAATATTATTTGTTCATGATTGAAGGAAACTGTTAAGCAGCACCAGGAATGTCTATTATATAACTGCAGTTTTTATTCAAAGTAAGTTTCTTAAACAGGGTTTTGCTCAGGAGCATCTCTCCACACATGTTTTTGTCCAACATTCAGTTATTTTCTCCCCATTTTATTTTACCAAATACATATGTTCATCTCTCCTTCATATTTTTATCTCGTATGCCACTTCAAATTCATATCATAATGTATATAACAACTATTGGGTCTCCTGAGGTTAAACTCGTGAGTTGATTAATACTCGAATTTGTTTCGTCTGTCAAATAAACATATGCATTTGACATGTTTGACATGGCCGGCAAGACTATATATCCATCTCTACGGTGCCGAATTTCGTAGGATATCATGTCATGTATCCCAAGGGACCTTAGCCCTAGCTGCCTACCTAGCTAGCTCCTTTGATATGACCGTGGACCTGATCAGTAGGCATTCTATATGCTAACAGACATACATGTATGAATATATCAGATGTTTCCTCCGAGCATTAATATACAGCCACCATCCTATCCTAATGGTATTTCAGCTAGCCCACCAAAGAAGTGAAATGTCATGACTTAAATATCATGATTTGATGAACCATATCTAAATATATAAATCTTTGAAAAATACTTGCCTCCTTTCTTGAAAGTAGGAACTCCTACTTTTTTGCTAAGTTTGACATGTGTGCGTCGATATTCTTCTTTTTATGTTTTTTATAAATTATTTTTGCATATGTGTCAAACTTCGATTTGCAGGAAGTAGAAATGCCTCCTTCTAAATAAGGAGGGAAGCAGTGTCCTAAATCTTTTCTGTGTGAAAGCTCATAATAATTTCTGAGTTCTAACTTTAAGACTAGCCACATGACAAACCACAAAAAGAAAAGAGAAAAAGGAGAGATATTATAACTTCCCATATGAAATTGTTATAGCAAAGACTTGCTCATCGAGCTGCAACAATTCAACTTTAAGTAAAAATTCCAAGGATGAGTCATGTAGAAGATTGATATTTGATGAATCATGGTAAAGACAAAACCAAAGATGAGTTGGATGCCGAAAGAAGAACAAAGATTTTGTGATGTGATATAACAATTAATGGAATCCATATCTTTTACAGCCTTAGTGGAGAACTCTACACTTTTGTGGATCAACCACTTTTGCTATTCTGTGAATTTTCATACATCCACGGGAAACATGCACAAGTGCAACACAGCCACACACAAGCTGGGTTGAATCTTGATGGGCATACCTTTCATTTTATATAAGATCGTTTGTTTGGTGTATCGAACCCCTTTGGCTTTGATGAGTCAACTCTGAATTGTTATTTCGGACTGCATATATAATGAAAATGGTTATGGGATCTTTTGTTAGAACCTGTTACACACAAAGAAACTTATTATTTGAAAGAATTTTGCTAGGCTAGTCACTCATGCACATACATGTAATTTCTAATTATTAATAAAATGTAGTTCCCACATTTATTTGATGTCTGAAATGGACTACGCACACATGCCACATAAGGTTACTTGGCCGTAACATAGCATTATTATCTGAAATCTCATATCGATGTTCCCATCCAACATCACATAATATTTCTCATTTTACATTGTTTTCTTGTTCAAGCTCATTTTACCTTCAACAACAAGAGCATACTAAACCATTAATTGCAATTATGCAAATTGCCCGAATTGTAGAAATTTTTTGACCAACTTTGAAGTCATAAGAGAGCCTTCAAAAATTCTTGAAAATGTTACGTAGATTAAGGTCGCGCATGACTAAACGGAACAAAATTGACAACGAAGTGTGAAATCACAAAGGGGTAAGCGTCATTTCCAGAGAGATACGTACATCCACAGCATCCTCCATGTCAATTTATGTGCAAGTTGTGGGCAAAAGCAAAAGTTGACGCACACAAAGCTGAATGGGATGCATTTCTAAATAAAATCACCTTTTGCTTTCTTTTGGAAGCATTGGAGACAGAGAGAAAGTGAGAGAGACCTAATCTGAAGTACAAGCCATAATTCATTGCAAAATTAATGGTATTTATATTCAATATTGTGAAGGGTGAGGAGGGACCACAAAATGATGGTGCAATGCAACAATGATGTTCTATTTGAACTTGGGAAATGATGATGGTGAAAGAAGGCAGGTTTTCAATGCTTATACCTAATACAATAAATGCCACATACCCTCTGTCACATTCCTTCCACATAATAGGAATTGAAATGCTTGGAGTATAATCTATATGTGACAACATACTTAAAAGGACACTAGTGATTTTTTGTTCTAATTTTGATAATTTCATGCGCATGACAGAATATTGCATATGGCCTCGGTACAAATTTATGATGTGATTGCAACTGGGTAGGGTTTGAAGTTTGAAGTTTATTGCATGAAATTGAACTAAAATATTAAATTATCACTTGCAATTGTGATTTAGTTCATTGCAATGGATGCAATTGTAATAGAGAGTGCTATGTGATGAACCCTCTATTGTCATTGCAATAGACTAACCATGGGATCCACATGCCAATTAAAAATAGAAAAAATACGTCAATTAATGCATTATGCTGTTAATTCATTGAAATAGGCTAACTATGGGACCTACATCTCTATTGAATTCCATTATACCTTTCTTTGCCTTTATTTAAAAAATAATAATAATCCAAAATAGCAAAGGACACACTAGTGTAGTGGTATGGAGTATTTACTCTCTCAGGTAAGGTATTGGGTTCGAATCCTAACATCCGTGTAGTGTGTGTGAGTTTAGTATGCTATCGCCTCTCTCAATAGAAAAGGTCCTAACATCCGTGTAGTGTGTGTGCCTATTGAACTGTACTATTGCAAAGTGAAAATGCTATTCAATTCAATAGATGTCAAAATAGTTTAATTGATTCAACTATTGCATTGAATTATTAAATCCCAACTCTATAATTTTTATTTTTAGTTTTTTTTTTAAAATGAAAGTGGTAATCTCAACTTTCCAATAACCATTTAACAAAAATTAGAAACTTTGAGTACACATGTGAAACATTTCACATCCTTAAGATTTGATGGTGCCGGCGGTGATAGTGATGACCACATCGTGATGTTTTGCTGAGGAAATGGTAGCCCAAATAATATATGGTCAACATAAAGCATTTATTCCAATTTGATGTCAGCTAAATTCTCCAACCAAAACATGAAAAGGGTTGAAAAGGGTTTTGTTTCTTTTTTCGATACAACCGATATGGAGGAAGGGTGAATTAAACTTAGAACTTCTAGTGTGTGGATAAATACTCTTAACCGCTTGAGCAAATCAATTTTTAGATAGAAACCACTTGTTTTGAAAGGTTGCTGAAACATGGGCTCATTGGGCTTAATTTCCATTGAAGGTTGCTGGGTGTCTTCTGTCAAACTTCATGAACAGAGACCACTTGTTTTTGAAATGCAGCTTTTGTCACATGCTGCTGCCTACGAGTACTGGAGGGCTGTCAGCTTACCTACTATCCTCAAAGCTGGGATACAGATTTTTAGTGCCCTAGGAATCTCTAAAACAAAGCTTTCTTCATGGTTTTTTTCTCAAGCTATTAGAATTAGAGTTTCTTTTATTGTTTTTTTTTTTCCCTTTCTTTTGTAGACCAGGTTTTGGTTGAGCTTTATTTTCTGTTGTTGTTTGGCTCTGCTTTTGAATTTGTACTGTTGTTAATCTTTGATTGAATATATTCTTACCCATAAACTAGGTAAACATACCAAAATCTGTCCACTTTTTCCCTTTCTTTTGGCTTTAAACAGAAAGCGAGCAAGTTCCAAAGTATGGTCAGAATGCTTTTCAAAAAAGCCCATTTCTTCCATCAGAACTTCAACGGCAACACAAGTTAAAAGGTAAAACAGTAATCTGGAAAAAAAAAAATTACCAGAGAACTTCAATTGTATTAACATACCAGACAATGCAGTAAAATTGGGTAGTAACTGCGCACAGAAAGTATCTGACAGAAGGAACTTTATCATGTGAAATAACCTGCTAAATTGTAAACCTTTCATCCACACTAAACATGGCATGATTAGAAAGAAAATCTACAAGAAAATTGATCAAAGATTCTCCACAAGTAAATCTTCCAATTCAAATAATCTTTTCTTCTTTGTTGAATCAACTGGAAATGCCAAGTTCACTTGGCAACAATCATCCACGCATACACAAATTGTTAAATATAATTTTACTAGAAATGCTAAAGATGCTAATGCAGCAGCCCTGTAAAATTAAGAAAAAATAACTATGTATGTACAATATCTGGAACAATCTATGGAGAAGAGTTTATTGAGATGGAAAGACCTACGAAATATATATAAGAGAAACTGAAACGAAGACCAATACAATTTAGCTTCCCAATTTGCACCAGAATTACAGGAACGATGTAAATCCTGATAATGTCATTAGAAGAACCAAAATTGACCTAAATTAACTTTCTAGTTCACTTCGTATCCAGTCTTGTGCACACATCAATGCTTGGATGGTAGCTGGGTTCATTGAACTCCAATCACGGTCGAGCACTCTTCCTCCTGTGTTGAACGTAGAGTCTATTGGAACTTTTGACACAGGAATTCCCAACACATTGCGTGCCATCATAGATAGGATAGGGTACCTAGGTGCATGAACTTTCCACCAATTTAATATGTCAAACTCTGCATTACGAGGAAAGAGAGGCTCCTCCAAATACTTGTCCAAATCCGACTTTGTCCCATCAATCTCAGTAGTTTCATGCAGAAATTTATCAAAACCAGTCAGCCTATCCCTCAAGTCCCTTCCAGAACCAGGCAAGCGAGAACTACCACCTACTTGCCAAGCCAGACCTTGATCAACATAAGCTAAGCAGGTTGAATGTTCATTATATAGTGTTTTGACACACTCAAAAACATCAGAAATTCGGCCTGGAGCACCACTGCCAAAGAATTGGGCATAATAATAATCTACCGGTTTCATCTTGAATCGAGGATCTAACATGACTGCAACTGCTAAACTCAAGCTACATCTCATCCAATATTCTTCAAATTTGCTTCTCATCTTCAAAGCCAGAGAACTAATGTAATCATCTGCATTCTTGCACCACTCATTCAGCTGCGAGTATACTTCACAAAGCTCAGGAAAATACAAATTTGCAGTTGGAGACTTGAATCTTGTGAAAACATTGGTAACCCCAACAAAGAGCTTTAAGTAGCTAGTAATGATGTTCACTCTATCCCATTCGACATCAGACGGGCACATGGCGTAGACAGGGTCATTTTCTTGCAAAAGAGCAAATGCGTCCCTGTACTCCAAAGCAATTTCAACCATAACATATGTTGAGTTCCATTGCAATGGATTATCTAGGCATAAGCACCTCCTACTCTCACCTCCAACTTGGTGAACTATCGAGTTGAATTTTTCTTGTATTACTTGTGAACTTTTGACATACCGAATACTTCCTCGAATCTTATCAGTCATCTCACATAGTGCTTCCAGAGCATCCTGAGACATCATATTAATAACATTTGCTGCACAGCGTACATCAAATAACTGACCATCACAAGAAAGCAGCTTGTTTTGGGACAGCCTGTCTCTGATTCTAAATACTACATTGTCATTGGTGGAATAACTATCAAATGTCATGGAAAACAAATTACGGTCAATATCCCAATCCATTAAAGATTCCATGATAATTTCTGAATGCTTGTCTTCTGTATGAGAAGAATCAATGACAATAAAATTTAAAATCTTCTTATTTAACTGCCAAGACTCATCAATATAGTGTGCTGTCAAACACAAGTACTCAGTACCATCCAAAGACGCCCACATATCCACCGTAAGGCTGATCTTACCAGGCAATTTACCCAACATGTCTTTCACCTTTTGCTTCTCTTTCCCATAGATCTCCATACAGTCAGCCTCAACTCTTTCAGATGTCACAAGCTCAAATAATGGCTGTAGATTTTTGACAAACACTCTGAATCCAACATGCTCAACCATATCCAATGGATAACCATGTAAAATAATCATTCGGGCAAGATCAAATCTACTCCGCCTTTGATCAAAGTTACCACTTCCATAGTTAATGATGTCATCTTTGGTCTGCTCTTGCTCAAATCTGATATTCACAAGGTTAAAAGCTTCATCCTTCTTCTGCTCTTGATCCAAATTTAAATAAGTTCCTTCCTTTTTCTTTTCTCTTGCTGCAAAGAGTTGAGGTATGCCAAGATTAGATCTTCGCTGACACCTAATTAAATGATTCCTCAAATGTGATGTCCCACTGGTACTTGATCCACTGAGTTTCTTTTTACAATGTCTACACACAGCAATACATTTGTCACCCTTTTTAATCCTATCGAAGTCATTCCACACAACAGATTTTAATCTAGTTGATTTGACAATCACCGCATCAGACATATCCATTGCATTGACTTGGTACTTCACCAGTATCTGCACATTATCAGTAGTAGGACTATTAACCCACAAAGGAAAAAAAAGAATGCAGAATAGCACCAAAACAAGAAGAAGATGCGTCTACATGACTACCAACCTTTCTTAAATTATCAATTAGCCCTCAATAAAAAGGACAGAAAACAATTACGTGTTTTTTTTTATCAGAAAACAGTTATATGTGTTTGTGCATTTTTACATCACAAGACAGTGAAACAATCTAAAAGAATTGGTAATAGGCTCATAGATATGATTAGCAACCTCCATAAAAAGTATCTACAATAACCCACAATTATATGACAAACAATATGATAGGCTTTTGTATGTGCAATCCCTAGAAAAACAAAATTTCAAGTTCTGAATCAAAAATCTGTTCTCCTGACCAAAAAAAAAAAAAAGGAACCAAAAATCTGTTCATGTCATTAATAATGAGTCAATCTTTTGTACGTAACACTATAGTTTCCTAGGAAGGGTGACACTTCATTGTTTCCTAAGTTGTTCCTGCCTTGAATTGTGATTTATTTCCAAGATTTTTTTGTGAGTTTAATTTTCTTTTGTGGTCCTTTAAGTTGGGCATCAGGGAGTGTTTTTAATTTGTGACAATGCAAGTGGTTGGAACAGAAATAAGGGAGGTTGGAATCGAAGTCAGCAAGGTTATAGTGTATATTCCCACAAGTGGAAAGGTTCCTCTTTCATTAAAGCTGAAAGATAAAGATTGCAAGCCACAAGCATCACTTAGTAAAAAGCAGACTCCCAGATCAAAGTTCCTTAGTCATGGTTAGGCTAGGATCAATCACACAGAAGGTTCCTGGACCTAAGTTCCTTGATTATGGCAAGGATCAATTTTATCTGAGTGTCAATATTGCTTCAGACACTAAAGTACTAGAGTCTACAGTTGGTTTATATATTTGCTTAAGTTCTAAGTCTTGACATTAAGTACATAGCAGGCTTCAAAAACCCCTGCCTATACAGAGGCAAATAGTGCACACACATCTCTCTGAATCCTAAAACTTAGCTAATTTTGATGCTACAATTATAATTGAATTAAAGATTTGTAAACTAATGATCCAAATGCCCTACGCTCAAAATTTATTCCATCAAAACCTATTGATTTTCTAATCTGCTTAGGTTGATTCTAAACAAAAATGCCAGTCCAATTACGGTTCTCAGGTTAAAACTTCCAAAATTTAGGCAAAACAGTTGGGAATGACTTGCTTATAAATTGATGGTGAGATGAGAACCACGTGGATTGTTGGATGAAAATCAACAGGACACTCATATCCAACAGTGCAGGTGCAAAAAGACACTACTGGAGTAATAAGTGATGCGAGCTTCCAAGTAACAAATTACTCAAAAGCAACATCACCCAGTTCAAAGAAGCAGACCTAGAGATGCCAAATCAAAAGGCAGTTAACAGAATGGAATAGGATATGAAAAGTTATGACCGATGTGAGAAACACGATTTGATCCATCACTAAGTAAAAAGAGCACGAATCATTGAAAATAAGCCCTTAGACACAATTTCTATTTCTTTCAGCAGAAAGTGGCTATAATAGCAAGGATTAGTCCACAATTTTACAAACTTACTATCCACCACTTGTGTTGAAAACAAATTTGGACACAGCCATCTAAGTAAAAACACATAACCAATAATTGGGTAGGAGGAGAGGAGTTAAGGATCAAAACTGCATACTTTTGTAGAACATACAAAATGTAATGCAGGCAGACTCACTCTCTACAAGAATGGATAAAGGGTTGTCATAAAACTCGTGAATATCATTCTACAAGTACTGCAATACACACAGAAAGCATGCACTAGAGAATTTACCATGCCAAGGCCAACAAAACTACAGAAATGGCCCAGCGAATTTATGAAATTTAAAAACTAATTACGGGTTTGCGGTAAATTGACAAGTAAATTAAGATGATTAAGAAACATTAACTCTTTTGTTTATGCTTTTACGAGAACCAAAAGAAAGAAAGAGAGGGGCAAAAAAAAAAAAGACATCTTTATCCTCTTCAATGTCTGAGAAGCTTTTGCTCTACAGAAGCAACGACCATTGAAGAAATAACAAAAATGAAAATGTAATTTTGGTCTGGAAATCCGACCCGATAATGGGACCCGGGTCCATGCCTGGAGAGAGAGGGAAGGTGGGTCGGGTTTTTCAAAATAAGGTAATTAGGTTGGGCAAGACGAGCTTCTGGAGCTCGCCGCGGATCGGTACCGGATAAGAGCGGCCAGGACCCGCCTGACCCAACCCGATTCTAAACGGGTCGCAACAAATCGGGTCAAAGGGCCCACTTTTAAACCCTATTGCGGTTCTCGGATCGGAATAGCAACGTATAAATATAAAAGAATCCAGAAGAAACGCATACGTAAACAAAGCCCCAATAACATTCGGAGTCGGAGCCCGAAGCCAATTTTGGGGCTCAAACCGTAAAAAAATACAATATCAAATTAAATTGATGAAATGCATCAAAATTAACAGACGAGAAATAATGAGTATAGGGGTTGAAGCCGTACAGTGAAGGAAGAAGCTCAACGAAAGCCGACTTTGCCAGAGAGATGAAGAGAATTGGGGTTGCTAGGGTTAGGGTTTGAGGGTGTTCTGCGACAGTGAGAAAGAGAGAGAGTGGCACCGTGGGGTAAATATGGAAGCGGGAGAACAATTTGGTAAGAAGGCGCGCAGCGGAGGAAAGGGATAACGAAGCAATGACTTCGTTCAATTACTAATGTACCCTTTCTGCGAAAATGAGGATTTTTTTTTTCTTTTCTTTTTTGGGGTTTTTTTTCCTTTAAAAAATTAATATTGGGGTGGGGAATGAGATTGATATAATGTTTACTTGTTTCTTTTTTTGAATGTTACTTGCTAAACAATTATGATTCTTGACATTCTATGTGTTTATTAATATTTGAAAAATTAAAAAATAAATTGATTGAGGAAAATATTTTATATGTACATTTATTTTCTTCTTCTTTTATTCCACTAAATGCTAAATACTATTCCAATGTTCTAAAAACATTTTTTTGTCAATTAAATTTATTCATATAATTAGTAACACACAAGAAAGAAAGAAAAGAAGATTTCATTGTTCTTCCAATAGGTTTGAAAAAAACAAAAAAAAAACAAGCGATAGTTTAAATTAATGAGATTTCTCATACACACATACTAATAAGATGTCATGAGCGTTCAAACTTAAAATCGTTATTCTGCAAGTCAATGTCATTCTTCACTGGATTAGACCATATTAGCTGTTCTCCCAATAAGTTTAATTTCACTAGCTTGTAACTAAATTATTTACTTTTTTTTATTTCTATTCGGTATTTTCTAATTTTCATGGCTTGGAGCTCTGGAAAGTACCGAATGGAAAGTACATGGTTTTTCCTTTAATTTGATGAGCGTTGTTGAATGCATCAAAAGTTCAAACCATCAATGGAGCGAAGAAATCAGGCCATGTATTTGTTGGTGAGATAAAGTGGGTCCCCTGCTATCCCACGGTGAAGGTGAGCGTGGCTTGTGCTTTATGATTGGGTTTAGGTCGACTTCCATAGCTGCGCCTAACAGGCTTAGTCGGTTTAAAGTAGGGGTGTAAGTTGGATTGGAAAATCCGATTCCGACCGATTCCGGTCTGATTTTTTCCAAAAAAATCCGACTCCGATAAATCCGATATCCGAAAATGCCAAAATTCGAAAATTCCGATAAATGCCGAACATTCCGAAATTCCGATCCGAAAAATTCCGAAGTTCTCCGAATCCATTCCGATCCGATTTTTCTAATTTTTTTCCGAAAAATTCCGAGTTTCTAAGTATAATTGCATTATTTTTAGTTTATAGGTCTTATATATGTTTCATTTCTTATTTGTTAAGTTTTAGTACCCACATACAAATATTTGTACATACTAAATATAGGCTTGACAAAAAAATAAAAAATAAAAAACTAAACATAGTAGTATGTAACTTTAAGACTATATATATATATTTGGCAAATATGCTTGATTTAATATAACAAAAAGGTGCATATGTGTGCTTGTTATATCCATAAGTACTATGTACATATATGGTAAATGTAGGAAGTATTATACTATTTCATTTTATATTTATGTATGTATTTTTAAAATTATAAACTATCTTCAATTAAACTTTTAATTATAAAATCATTTCATACATGAAACACCACATATAATGTGCGTATATTAATTGGAGCTTTAACAATTGTAGTATTCCAACCTGAAAATTGTAGTATTACAATTGTCTAGAGCATGATTAACGTCTAACACTCTTTATACATGTTCATGACCCACTAGAATCTAAAACCAATGTGATAGTCACTCGGCTATAACTTGAGTCTTGAGCATCAATTGATGAATGTGAATCCATCTTTAGCATGGAATCAAAAAAATTTGATTCACATGAACAAAATATAAATATATAATATGTAGGACAAATTACTTTGATTAATAATCAATATACTATATAGATTGTTGTATATAAAATAATAGATTGTTATATATATATATATATAAGGTGAATTCAAACATGCTATAACTTTCAAAATAAGCTATGCCTTGGGCAATTATAATAGGTTCCAAGGATAATCAGAAAGAGGAGGTCCAAGGCAATTATAACTTTAAAAAAAAACCATCTGCGTTTTTTTTCCAATCCTACATTGAATTGAAGTGACGAAAAAAAGAAGGAAACATTTCTAAATTTTTAAAACTCATTCTTTGATTTTATTTCTTTCTTAATTAAAGGTTTTCATTCCATCTCAATCCAAAAAAGTAATGAATTTGTGCAGAAACAGAAAAATAAATGATAAAGAAAAAATCTGGATGGTGTGGGGTATTGCAACAAGGGAAGAGAGCTCCAATGAGGATTCAATGGAGAACATATACATCGGATAAATGATTTAGTGCAAACCCAGAAAAATAAAAATGCAAGAGAAGAAACAGTAGAGATAAAGAATTGAAGAATGATTTCTTTTTTGGTTGGAGAAGTGTTTTTGTTTTTTTCCTAACGGGATCCGTACATATTGTTCCATATCTGAAGAGTTTTAAGTAAGAAAGAAAATGAAGGTTGGCATTCATGGATTAGAAAGGAAGAAACGGAAGAGAGAGGAGAAGTGATGGATGAGTAACCAAGTAGAAATCAAGAAAAGAGTGGAGAGAGAAGTTGCACTCCCATTTCTTCTTGGAGTCCCATATCGACTGCAAGAATAAACTTCAGGTGTTTAGTCCTTTATAAATATCTTCAAACTAGTCATTTTGTGTAGGGACTTAAAAGTACAACCTATTTGGGCCTGTAAAGTTCCTGTTGGACTAGTTGTTAAACCCCTAAGCTGGGTTTTCTTGATTAAAGATTAGTTGAGATTTTTACAAAATGCTAGTTTGGGCATTTAAATCTCTTAAATTTTTTGTGTAAGTTAAGGGCTTCGGAATCGGAATCTTCCGAAAATTTCCAAATTTTTTCGGAATCGGAATCGGAACTCTATATTGAATTCCGAAAGATATTGGATTGGAATTGGAATTGCTGTTTCCGATCCGATCCGGCCGAAAGACAGCCCTAGTTTAAAGGTTTGGGTTAGTGGGCTACTCAGGCATCATTTGTGAAATTAACCCTAAGTTGTTTTGTTTGGTGTATGCCAATATATATATATACATATCTATATATATAAAGCAAAAGGCAGAGAATGGTGAAACATTCAAAATACCAGAAAATACCCTTGGTTAATACAAACATTAAGAATTGAAATTATTAATTAAATGAGGATAATATGGTAAATTCACAATTTTTCGTATTAAAAAAATTAAAATTAAAAGAAAATTCAGATAATGGATCCTATTTTTATGGAACACAAATATCCATTATTTTTTTTAATTCTAAAATAAATTTTAAATTTTTTTTAAAAAAAACCTCTCGCATGCGCGGAAGCGCGTGCAGAGAAGCTAGTATATATATATTATTTTTATTTAATAATATCTGAGAATTTTGTGTATAATATGTGAATTTTGTGTGTTTTATTGAAATTTTTGTTAAAATTATGTGTATTAAACATGAAAATGTACCTGTATAATACGAGTATTGTACGTTTGTTTTTTTTTTTTTTAAATGTGAACTTTACCGGGTCTTTAAGACGTGTGTAGAACACGGATGTATTATTGAAAAATACGTACTTACATGTATAATAAATTATTAAACGTGAAATTGCTAAATTGTTTAAATGGGTAATAACTCGAAAAATTAAAAAACTCAAAAGGGGACAACAAAGACTCAGGTAATGGCCTAATAGTAATGGATAACGCTCTAAACTACTCTTATTGATAAACAAAAATTAGGAAAAAAATTTAAAAGAAAAAAAGGATTCCACTATATATACTAGCCTCTCAGCACGCGCTTCCGCACTTGCGAGAGATTTTTTTTTAATAAAAAATTTAAATTTATTTTAGAATTAAAAAAGATAATGGGTAATTGTGTTCCATAAAAATAGGATTCATTATCTTATTTTTCTTTTAATTTTAAATTTTTTTAATATGAAAAAGTGTGAATTTATCATATTATCCTCATTTAAGTAATAATTTTATTTCTTAATGTTTCGATTAACTAAGGACATTTTCTGGTATTTTGAATGTTTCACCATTCTCTACCTCTTGCTTTATATATATAGATAAAGCATAGAGCCTCTCGGCTATATTATTTATTAAAAAAATTAAAACAAGAAAAACCCAGTAGAGTCGGCCAACTATACTATTTTTTAAAACAATTTTTAAAAAAGGTATAGCCGGCCGGCTATACCAAAAATTAGGAAAAACCGAGTATGGCCGAGCGGCTATACTATTTTTTTTTAAAAAAAATTTAAAAACCTAGTATAGCTGGGCGGTTGTACAATTTTTAATATTAAGAATCCAAGTACAGCAGCACGGCTGTACATTCATTCATAGTAAGTAAAATACGGAACAGAAAAAGATATGAATAAAATACATACGTGTTTTATTCGGCAAATTTTTTGCAAATTACAACTTAAATGTTTGTTCACTGTATTGTTTTTTCAAATAAATTATTTATATTTTTTAATATATATTATTTTTATTCAATAATATGTGAGAATTATGTATATAATATGTTGAACGGAAAATTTTCACAAAAGCAATTAGCCAAGAATTTGACTTGGGTTAGAATTGAATTTGTTTTGTCCCTGCAATCTTATCAAGAAAAATATATAAAAATAAAATAGATGTATTTCAGTGGTTTTGAAACATCAAGAGATAAGCATCTCGGTTGAGAAGTGGTCATCGGCTTGAATTCAAACTCATCATAAGATAGCCTCTATAAGAGGCATGACACGAGGGGAGGTTGGGAGGACAAAAATAAAAGGGGAGGCTCCAGAAAAAAAAAAAAAAAAAAAAAAAAAAAAAAGCCTGTAAGGCCGCAAGTCTTGGGGAGAGTTGCAGGAACGAAGAGGAAGAGCAAGCACATAAGAGGATTCTTGGCTCTCTATGGCAAGGCTTCGCTCAAAGACTTCCAAGGATGCATCCAGTACGATCAACCCATGGGGGTTCTTGGCTATGATGATTGAAATCATCACGTATTAAGTCAAGAAACTACTCTAAGGTGTACCTCTTCTCAAGTACCTCCAGGACAGCCAGCTATGGACTGACAGCCAAGATGATTTCAATCATCATATATTCTATTCCAACAGGCAGCTCTGATCAAATGCTTTCAAAGATGTGTCCAACCTCCAATTCAACATCAATTCGTGTGGGCTGATTGTGATGGTGGGCAAATCACCAAAAAAAAAAAAAAAATCAGAACTGGTGCACAACTCTCTTGAAAAGGGGCGTAGAGGAAATCCTAGAGTTCTCTAGGTTTCCCTTATTGTGGCGCCACAAAAGCCAAAGCTCGTTCAATGATGTTCATCATGAGATGGACAAACAGCAAAAAAATAAATCAAACTGAAAGAATCAAAGGCAGCAAGACAGTGAGATTTCTCTCAGAGATGCTTTGAGCATCCAAACCCACAAAACAAATCTTGGATACAAAATCCATCATGGGTGTGTAACCCTCAATCAAACACTCTGTGACCGATCCAATCTGGGTACAAAACCCACAAACAAAACCATGGGGTCTGGTGCATACAGAGGCGATGAACAAAAAAAAAAGGAAGCTGAAGACAGTCACGCTTTTCTTTGGCAGCTTGGTGTTGTTGCATACAGCAAGAACAAACAAAGACAACGAAGAAAAGGGGCAGCCAGCAGGCTGTGGAGAGACACCAAGAAAAATAAATAAAGCCATGAGGCTTGGACAAACATGGAGAAGGCACCATAGTGCTGAAGAAAAAGTGCACGGCAGTGATGAGGGCATAG
Source organism: Prunus persica (assembly GCF_000346465.2). NCBI lineage: Eukaryota > Viridiplantae > Streptophyta > Magnoliopsida > Rosales > Rosaceae > Prunus > Prunus persica. Next base: position 18,920,800 of record NC_034011.1, on the reverse strand, counting down.
CCTTGAGGAGGGAGGCAGTCATGAGGCAGTTAAAAAAAAGGCTGCTGAAACAGAGCAAACCAAATGCTCCAAATCAATGAAACTGGCAGTTTCAATTCAAGAATGGGAGCCACTTCGATTCAACACCTTTATATTTTTTGCATCTTCAACAAAGTTCCTCCCTGGAAGTCTCTTAGCTTGTTTATGAAACCCATAAACCAAATTATATGGATTATCAATCCATCATGGGTGGCAACCCACAATCAAACAAACGGATGGCAATCCATGCTTGGGTATAAAACCCGTAAGTCAATAATGCTCTGCCGAGCGAATCTCCATGCTCCTCCGAAGTCCCCCATGTTTGGGTATAAAAGCTTCTGTACAAAATGTGGAGCCATGATATGATGTGCAATAAGGAAAAAAAAAGTGCCGCAAGACCAAAGCACCATTTTGGCACGCTCTAATTGCAACCACAGAAAATATCTATTTGCTGGCAGAGTAAAAATAATAAATCAAGGCTGGGGTGTTCAACCCACCGTCAAAAACAGCCAACTAAGGATCTTCATCATAATCCAAAATGAGCAATGTTTGTGTGTATCACATGCTTTGATCTTGGATTGCCCCTCCAGCAAACAAGAGAGATCACCCCTTCTTTTTGTGAGTGTCAGCCAAAAAGAAGAAAAAAACAGCTCATGAATTGTTAAAGGGCTCCAAGACATGAGACGTGTCGACTCGTTGATGTTTAAGAGGTCAACAATTGGGTCTCTACCAACAAAGTGGTCAGCAAATTCAGTGACAATAAAGCTGCACCAAAGCAAAAAGAAAGAAAACAAAAGGAAGGAAATAATATTGTTGTGGAGGAGATGCCACCACGTGAAAGACCAAAACAAGAAAGCAGCAATATTGTTTTGTTCTCATTTTGCATGCAAGAAATAAACAAGAGGGTGGAGTCTTAGAACTTCACGGCTCCATATTTACTCAAGACAAGTTCGAGACAAGTTCACGGCTTCACGGCTCAAAGCTTCACAGGCCTACTTACTCAAGACAGGTTCGGGAAAGCAAAACACTAAGGCTTCACTCCTGTAAGGACCTCCATAAGTCCGTTTGCGATAGGGTAGTTCCGCTCAAATTCAAAGCTGAGTCAATCAGGTACTGCTAAATCAATTGAGGTGGGCTTCATGGGTTTGTTGTACAAAGTCACAAAGGTTATGCAACAAGTCTAAGAGCCCAAAACACAAAGTCTCAAGTCCGCAAATGATGGATTATGGGCTTAAATTCCAAAAATGCCCATTAACTCTCAAATCGTCAAGTGAAGACTCAAGTGGCACAAAACCACACCAGATGTCAAGGGGCACAAAACCACTTCAAAAGCCACATTAAGAAATGTGGGAATCAACCATTGTTGCAAGGAAGCTGTTCAGAAAAGAGTGCCAAGTGACTCAACCATGCTGTGACTATGACTCTAGTCCAAATAAATTATTGGTCATGCGCGGAGCATTAAGCTCAACTCCCAAAAGATTTTAAAGGAGCATCAATATGGATTAATGGGTTTTGTTGATCAAAAAAGCCCATTAATCTCAAATCCTCCAAATCATGCATGGATACAAACGCATGTGTCAATGATCAAATTAAATTGGTGGGTTCATCAAAATTGCCCATTAGTTTTCTTTGATATTGACCAAAAGAAAAATGGTATAAAACCATCCAATTTTCCCCATGGGTCATCTACCCATGCAAATTCCAAATGAGATTAAATTCAAATATCTCAAACACAAATTCTTAATTAGTGGGCCACACTTACCCATTAATTTCTAATTTTTCCCATAGGTCATCTACCTATGGAAATCTCCAAATTGTCCCAAAGATACAAATTCTCAATTAGTGGGCCACACTTACCCATTAATTTCTAAAATTTGGAACTACGTCGGTTTGATCCCGTCAAGGGTACATAGGCAGTCTAACATCCCAATAGACGCAACCGCAATCAAGTATAAATCTCTGGTTTATCTTAACCAGATTTCGCCAAAACACTTTCCCAAGTGCAATTGTCAATTTTTTTGGGAAAATTAATGGGATAATCAAAATTACTCATTATTTTTCTTGGACATTGACAACCAGAAAAGTGGTACAAAACCATTCAATTTTTCATGGGTCATCTACCCATGCAAATTTCAATGAGATTAAATTCAAATCTCTCAAATTCAAGTTCTCAATTAGTGGGCTACACTTACCCATTAATTTCCAATATTTCTCATGGGTCATCTACCCATGCAAATTTCATTGAGATTAATTCTAAATCTCTCAAATACAAATTCTTAATTAGTGGGCCACACTTATCCATTAATTTCCAATTTTTCTCATAGGTCATCTACCTATGAAAATCCCCAAACGCAATTGTCAATGTTTAGGAAAAATTAATGGGATAATTAAAATTACTCATTATTTTTCTTGGACATTGACAACAACGAAAGTGGTACAAAACCATCCAATTTTCCATGGGTCATCTACCCATGAAAACTCTAATGAGATTAAATCCAAGTCTCTCAAACAGAAATTCTCAATTAGTGGGCCACACTTACCCGTTAATTTCCAAATTCTGAACTACGTTGGTTTGATCCCTTTGAAAGGGTACGTAGGCAATCTAGAGATTCAATCTAGATGCAACCATCCCAAATGCAATCCCATATCGAATCCCTGGTTTATTCAGCTAAATTCACTCAAACACTTCTCAATACAATTCAAATCAAATTTCCCTCGCAATGAGTCATTTATTCATTGCGATTCTTTGAACTACGAGTGGCTTGATTCCCGCAAGGGATACGTAGGCATCCTGAGGTTGGACTTGGGAGCAGTTGCAAAATCAAACACACACGTTCTGTTTCTTTATGATGGAATCAAAGGGTGTTCCCTTGAAGCAAGGGATTGTAATTAAGAGACTTGCGTCTCAAATGGGTCGAACCTAAAATAATAAAACCCCGTTATTTAATTAGTGGTGGTGAAATTATATTAGGAGGATCACATTTTCCTTCAACATAATACGTGAATTTTATGCGTCTTATTGAAATTTTTGTAAAAAAAAGTGTAATAAATATGAAAAATACATACGTACCTGTATAATACTAGTATTGTGCGTTTGCTTTTTTTAAAAACGTGAACTTTACCGAGTCTTTAAGACATATGTAGAACACATATGTATTATTAAAAAAATACGTACGTATGTGTATAATACATTATTAAACGTGAAAGTGCGAAATTGTTTATACGGGTAATAACTTTGAAAAAGTAAAAAATCAAAAGGGGAGAATAGAGACTCATGTAATGGCATAATAGTAATGGATAATGTTCTAAACTACTCTTATCGGTAAACAAAAATCGGGTAAAAATACTTAAAAGAAAAAAAAGGATCATACTATACATATAAAGAGTATAGCTGACTGACTATATTATTTATTAAAAGGCTTTTTATCACAAATGGTCCTTCATATGTACAAAATTATCACGAATCGTCCTTCAAGTTTTTTTGTGACACTAATAATCCTTCAAGTTATCATCTACCCATCAAAATGGTCCTTTTAGTTAATTTCTGTCAAAACTAACGTTAAAAAATCACTGCCCATTCGACCAAACCCAACCCTCAGAACTCTGTCCCTCCATTTCCTCCTGGGTCATTCCATTTTGGCGGCCCAGTATATAACCAATCTTGAAAAGTAAATTCTAAACAAATTGAAACAATCCAAGCTCAAGCAAAAAGTTAGACAACAATTACAGACGATGCATGAAAGAGACAGACAGAGAGAGATTACAGTGGAGCTAGGTACACCATGAAGGCCGAGAGAGAGAGAGAGAGAGAGAGAGAGAGAGAGAGAGAGAGAGAGAGAGAGAGAGAGAATTTAGAATTGAAAACCAAGCAAAAATTGAAAAGAAAAAGGAACCCAATTATTAATACACGTCGGGGGAGAGGGTGGGGTTGTTGTTGTGGTGTTGGTTAGAGGAGGTAGAAGAACTAAGTAGTACATAGAACGCCTAAAACAGAGGCCAAGAGGAAAGCATTAGGGGGGGTGAAGCTCTTTTAACTAAGGAGTGTGTGAGGATTTGAGGGTACTCCAAAGAATCAAAGAGCTTGCTCTAATTATTGCATTGTGTGCCTTTATACAGGAAAGCAGAAGGGGAAAAGAAGACCAAAAAAAAAGAAAAATAAGAAAGAAACAGAGTTGAGCTAGCTATGAACAAACTGTATATTTGATGTCTTAAGCTTACTCTACTGTCTTCTTCTTTATACACATGTTTTTCTTCCCCTAGGTAATCATAATGAATGAGGAGAACTACAAGCAATTAGCCACAAGATTAAGACACTGTGCAAAAGCTTAGCTTGGTACTGAAGGGTAACCATAATTAGGTGAGAAGAAATTGCCAGCCACATTGAGATTTGCAGCTATAAATGAAGTCTTAGTCATCCTCTGTTCCGTACTGGATGTTGAAAAACTATAGAATCACATCGGTACTCAAAAAACTATTGAGGACTCAGTATTTGATGTGCCATCAATAATGAATTTGCAAAACTTCTTCTATATTTCATATTGATCCATGAGCATGAAGTTAGTCTTTCTCTGGAGTTCTCTATTGTTGGTCTTTCTGTTGAGCTTGGATTGTTTCATTTTCTTTAGAATTTACTTTTCAAGACTGGTTATATACTGGGGCGCCAAAATGGAAGGACCCAAGAGGAAATGGAGGGACAGAGTTCTGAGGGTGGGGTTTGGTCGAATGGGCAGTGATTTTTTAACGTTAGTATTGACGGAAATTAACTAGAAGGACCATTTTGATGGGTAGATGATAACCTGAAGGACTATTAGTGTCACAAAAAAACTGAAGAATGATTCGTGATAATTTTGTAAACCTGAAGGACCATTTGTGATAAAAAGCCTTATTAAAAAAAATAGAGTATAGCAGACCGGCTATACTATTTATTATAAAAAAACAAAAGAGGTCCCCCAGTTAGCCGCACAGCTATACTTACCTGGACACCTGACCACTCAATCGCAAGGCAAGTCCTCTTTTTTAATATAAATAGTATAGCCGGTCGACTATACTCGGTTTTTTATTTTTTTAAAAAATCGTATAACCGTGCGGCTATACTTATTGTGGCAACCACTGGGTGGGGTCCTCTCCTCCGGCTATACTAATTTTTTTTTATTTTTTTTTTGCATAAATAGTATAGCTGGGTGGCGATACTCTATTTTTCTATTTTTTTTAAAAAAAAAATATTTAGTATAGTCGATATTGTATACTCTTTATATATATACTAGGATCCTTTTTTTAATTTTAAATGTTTTTCCCCAGTTTTTGTTTATTGATAATAGTAGTTTAGAGCATTATCCATTACTATTAGGCCATTACCCGAGTCTCTATTGTGTCCTTTTTATTTTTTACTTTTCTAGAGTTATTACCCTTATAAAGAATTTACCACCTTCATGTTCAATACACGTATTTTTTATAAAATTTTCAATAATACGCACAAAATTCACGTATTATACACATATTTTTCACATAATATTGAATAAAAATAATATATATTACAAAATTAAATATATTATATTAAAATCTATATATATAAAGCAAAAGGCAGAGAATGGTGAAACATTCAAAATACCAGAAAATGCCCTTGGTTAATGCAAATATTAAGAATTGAAATTATTAATTAAATGAGGATAATATGGTAAATTCACAATTTTTTGTATTAAAAAAATTAAAATTAAAAGAAAATTCAGATAATGGGTCCTATTTTTATGGAACACAAATATTCATTATCTTTTTTTAATTTTAAAATAAATTTAAATTTTTTTTAAAAAAACCTCTCGCATGCGCGGAAGCGCGTGCAGAGAGGCTAGTATTATATAATGACCAAACTTTTCAGTTGTTACTTGCCAAAATTATTCATGATTACTGAACAATTTATTATGCAACTAAGTTTTACTAGTTTGTAGAGTTGAAATAGCAAATTAATATCTAAAAAGTATAAACTAATGCAACTAGGAAGTCCTTTTTTCTTAATTTTTTTATTAATTAGTCTAGCTGCGCGGCGATACTTATTTGGACACACGGGCTCCTAATCGATGGGGTCCTCACTTTAAAAAAACAAAAAAACAAGTATAGCCGTTTGGCTAGACTCGATTTTTTTATTTATTATTTATACATAGTATAGCCGCACGGCTATACGTTCCTGGACACGTGGGCACCTAATTGCAAGGCAGGTCTTTTTTTTTTTAATATAAATCGTATAGCCGCATGACTATACTTACATGTACACATGCACGCCGAATCGCAAGGCAGGTTTTTAAATTATAAATCGTATAGCCAGTTGGCTATACTCGGTTTTTTTAATTAAAAAATAATAATAATAATATAGCCGTGCTGCGGTACTTATTTGGGGTCCTCTCCTTTTTTTTTTCTTTTTTTTTTAATAAATAGTAGAGCCAATCGGCTATACTCTATTTTTCTTTCTTTTTTTTTCCTAAATTTTTTTTTTAAAATAATATAGTCGATCCACTATACTTTTATATATATACTGGATCATTTTTTTCTTTAAAATTTTTTTTTTCCTGATTTTCGTTTACCGATAAGAGTAGTTTATAGAATTATCCATTACTATTAGGCCATTACTCAAGTCCCTGTTGTCCCCTTTTTATTTTTTACTTTTCCAGAGTTATTACTCATAAATAGAATTTACCACTTTCATGTTTCATACACGTATTTTTTTATAGAATTTGCCAAAATTGTTAATGATTACTAAATAATTTATTATGCAACTAAGTTTTACTAGCTTGTAGAGTTGAAATAGCAAATTAATATCTATAAACTATAAACTAATGCAACTAGGAGGTTCTTTTTTCATAATTTTTTTATTTATTAAATAGTCTAGTCATGCCACCATACTTATTTGGACACGTGAGCGCCTAATCATTAGGGTCCTCTCTTTTATTACCAAAAAAAAAAAGTATAGCTGTCTGGCTATAACCGATTTTTAAAAATTTTTTAAATAGTATAGCTGCGCGGCGATACTTTCCTTGACACGTGGGCAGGTGCTTTTTATTTAATATAAATAGTATAGCCGCACGGCTATACTTACTTGGACAAGTGGGCACCTAATCGCAAGGCAGGTCCTCTTTTTTTATAAATATAAATAGTATAGCTGGGCGGCTATACTTGATTTTTAAAAAAGGACCCACTTAGCGCCAAGGTGCCACCTGTCGAAAACAGTAAAGCCGCCAGGCTATACTATTTTTAAAAAAAAATTAGGAAAAAACCGAGTATATCCGCTCGCCTATACTATTTTTGTAAGTTGAACATGTTAGGTGGAATTCAAATTGTCCTAGATTTATTTCAACTTGCTATCCTAGCATGATAATACTTGTTATTCCCATATTAACTACATATGATTTCATGATGAATACAGTTGTTGCACTTACAAAACGGGTACAAAGTTTTACAGTCCGTGGAATTTGATACTTGACATGTTACATTGACGATAGTTTTTGCTCACGTTCGCATGAATAACTATCTTTAACTCTTCTCATGCATATTCATAATAAAATATATATCATATGATCACACGCATGTTAGACGATTGTTCTTTTTAACTTTATGTAATCACTCACAACTCCATTTAAGTTAACAGACCAAAAAGGATCTTCATTGTGATCACAGCAGCTACCAAGCATGGCAACCACACGCAGTAGAACTTAGAAGTGCAGCGGGATATGTAATTGATGTGTTCGTTGTGTTAGGTTAGGTCATTTTTACATAACATGTTGGGGGGTTGCATCAAGTTAATGCACAAAGTACATGTAATGATGAAAGCTTTTGGAATTATTAAGGAAGGATACTGTTTTTGGACCACAAAATAATCAAGTGTTCTAGTTGTACCCTGCCCTACCTGTCTCACATGCCTTGACTTGATTCATTCTTGCCTTTTGTTACCACCATCTTTAGGGTTTGCTTCTACTTTTCTTTTCTTTTTTCTTTTTTCTTTTTTAAATTACTATCTTTTTATCTTTTTATTTTTTTCCCATTCTTCTCTCTTTCCTTCATACGGTAAATATAAATCAAATGTATATATCGAGAATGAATTCTCTCTTATTTTCTTATATTAATTGATCATATAACGACTATATATATGAGACATGATTGTAATCATGAAACGTGAATGTGACAAAACTACATTTGTAGTATTCAAGAATATTTTTTCAAAAAGTAGGTGTGCCCATCTTCTTTTCTCATAAGCATGCATTCTATTCTAATTAATTAAGTTCATTTATTTACACCTAAGCATGCCTTTAATTACTATTTCTTATCTTAATTTAGTTATTTTCTACATGTTTTGAATCATATCTCTAACATCCAAAGGCATTTTTTTTATATACGTTAAGTAAAACTTTAATTTATGTTCAAGAAAAACTGAAATCAAATATGTTATGAGATGCCAACGTAAAAGCACTTTTAAAAAAAGGAGAAAAGTTTCAAGAGAAAGAAAGGTAAGGTATATATGCTAATGCCCTTGAGATATGTGGTCAGTTCATGAACAGCTAGAACGTTGTTTCTTCTCAAAAGAAAACCTCTGATACCAAAAATCCTTTACTTGGCGTCAGCCTTTCGTCAACCTCTCACACAGGGCAAAGAACCCTTTATATACAGGGCACACATTCCTCACGCTTTCCCAACAACCCCACATATCTCAATCCAAATATTGCAGGAATTAATTTGTGAGCAGTCAGATAGCATTTCATCATCAGAATCATCAGAAAGCATGGGTGTTCTTGCAGCCGTTGCTAAAAATTTGGATACATTAATCGGGTAATTAACAGAAAACCCACCTAAACTTTAGTTTTTGTTTTGTTTTTGTGTGGGTGCGTATTTTTCATATATTATCATTTATAACTGTATACGGATGTGATGTGTCTTCTGCAAAAAGTGGAAAAAGTCTTCTATGAAGGGCGCTTTTCTCTTAAATGTCAACTTCTATACACAGAATTTCAACTATATATAGATGACATCTTGATTTGCTTTAGATTGCATATAAAACGTACATTGTCTGATGCATGAAATAAATAAAACGTACATTGCCTAATGCCACGTAATCACTTAACGACTCCAATAATGGGCTGGGTAACGGCGTGATTAATTTGTAGGTTTTCCAAGAGTTAGGTATGTGCTTGAAAATTTTAGAAGGTTGGGTAATTGCTTGTAACGACCCCTAAAGTTTGGGTACTAATATGTAGTTTACCTTCTTTTTTTTATAGTTCTCCTAGCTTGTTGCATATTTACATTAATGATTCGATCACCATCTTATAACTTGCAAGATTGTTCATGTGGATATTTTGGAAATCTACCCAAAAAAAATGTTTGATCATAAGAACTGCAACTTAGTAATTGATGATTCATTTTAAACCAAATAAATAATTAAATTGTCATCATTTTGCAAGTCTTAAGAATGAACTGACCTTGAGAATTTTTTTTTTTTCTTTTGATCATCTGCTCTGCAGGCCAGGAGTGATGCTTCTTTATCCTTTGTAAGTAAATGACATCTCTCAATAAGAGAAATTAAAAAGGGCAACAAAAGCAAAGACCTGAGCTAACTAAAATATGTTTCTCCATTTGTGGATCATGAACAGGTATGCATCAATGCGAGCAATCGAGAGCCCTTCTGCACTAGACGATCAGCAGTGGCTAACGTATTGGGTTATATATTCCTTCATAACATTATTCGAGCTATCCTGCTGGAAAGTCTTGGCTTGGTAAGTCAAAATTTTAATTTTGTATGCATATATATATATATACATACATTCTAACATATTCAATATACTTGTAACTCCAAAGTGCACAGTTAACCTTACACCCGAGATCCTCCATCCCTTAAATATCGCTTGTATAAAAAAGACATATTTAATGTATTATGTGTGTGTAGGATCCCAATATGGCCGTATATGAAGCTGCTGTTTTGCATGTGGTTGGTGTTGCCAATTTACAACGGGGCAGCCTATATTTATGAGAACATTGTGAGAAAATATGTGAAGCTTGGAGGGTATATGGTGAACTCAAACAAGCCAGAGGGTCAGAAGAAGGTCCTCCAAATGATGAGCCTGGATGCAAGGAGGTCCGTTGAGCGTTTCATCGATCAACATGGTATTGATGCTTTCGAAAGAGTCGTCAAAGCCGTATGTATAAATTAATGTTAATCATGATCCATTAGTTAATATTTATGCATGCCTTCTATCTGGGATTAAATTTATTAGTGCGTGATCAAAATTTTCAGGCTGAAAAAGAAGCTAGGAAGTACTGAGGAGAAGCTGAAAAGAGATCTGGTCTTCTTTTAATTTTTATTATATATATAATATGTAAATGTGAAAACTGTAAGAAACAAAATGTTCTTCTGCTGCGATGGACATGTAGCAGAAACTAACAATTAATGTTGTTTTTTTTCTTCTTTGGTCTGACAATGAAATTCAATGATATACATGCATGGATTAAATACAGCACTTGTTCTTGATGCGCTGTGTTTTATGTCATGGAGGCCTACGTTTTCTGTTTCTTGTGATTAATCTTCTTTCTTTGGTATATATAATAACTTCTCTCGAGTTTTGGAGAATATGCTAATAAAAGCCAAAAAAAGGCAAAAAAAACCTGACTAAATTCCCTGCTAACCAAAGGATATTAGGATATTCAGACTTCAAAAAATTCATATGATGAAGAAAACAATAATCACTTCACTTTGTAGAATTCCAGAAACAGAATGATGTAGTCTGAAAATAACTTGAATTGTAAGATAAGCATATACGCCACTACTGCAATGTCATATTTTACAGAAGCCATGTGGAGAATACATTGCTGCAGAAACAGATGTTAAAAATACAAAGTGTTTCGACAGTTATAATTGGAAAAGTGTTTCGAATTGTCTCTGCAAGTGCAACGGCGCCAAATCATGTATGAACTATGCTGGTATTCACACATGAACATTTCTGTATCCTGGACTAAGTAGTGATCCTGTTGCATTCACAAAAAATGTGATGCTTATAAGCATGACAGATAATAAAATAATTAAGATGATGGGGAAGGAAAATATTTTCAATCGAATAAGACTTACTTCTAAAACCTGTAAATCTTTGTTGATTTCTTCTGAGGCTCTGGTTCTCTACAACCATTAGGTACTGCAACAAAGGGGATAGTAGAATGGATTGGCCTGGAGATATCCTGATCCACATTTTGAGTGGGTTTTAGGATGTGTTTTGCTCCTGCGCATAGTTTAATGGGACCAGATTTCACCATACCATCTACTTTGGAGGACTCAATTCCAAAGCTTCCGAATCCATCCTCTTGAATTTCATGTAGGCTGCAACCCAAATCACTTGCTTTTGTCCTACTCGAGTCAACGTCAAGTGCTCTCGAAGTAGACTGCATTTCACTGAAAAAGTTCCCTCTTGATGACCCTGCAACAGCACTCAACTTTTCTTGCATTTCTAAGTTGAACGTGTTAGGAGGAATTGTTGAATCAACTGCTTTTACTGCAAGTCTCTTGGTTTTCTTGCAAGGATAAGGGTCTTTGATACCAAAATCTTTTGATTTCAATCTGTCTTTTACCTTGGTTCTGTTTCTGTAGCCCATATTGATGGCAGACATTGCTTTTTGATTTCCTCCTGTATTGGCTGGAGCATGTGGAGGCAGAAATGTAGTTGCCGGACTAGGTGAACTCATCACTTGTGAATGATAGGTCATCAAATTGCAAGGATAAGAAAATTCAGATGAATGATGCATGAACGGCGCGGTGAAAATATCACTTCTCGGCATAATATGATGATGGTTTTTCCTACCCACATCTGGAAAAGATTGAGAAGCTGTATTTGGTGGTTTTCCCTGTAGTGTTGCATGTAACAACCAAGGGGGCAGGCCCTTGGAGGAGCTCTGAAACCATGGTGATTGGACATTTTCTCTGCATTCCGGATTTAGGAAAGGAAAGCCAAATGCTGATTTTGTAAAATGTGGTGGGTTCTGCTTGTAATTGAATTCAGCAGGTCTTAAAACCCCATGTCCACAGGTAGTTTGTGGACCAGAAAATACAGGTAGTTGAGAGCCAAACTGTAGAGATTCAGCTCCAGATATGAAGGCTTCCGGGAAGTTGGGTGCCCTATTAAACATTGCAGGTGAAGTGGGTAACTGAGCAAAATGGATCAAATTTGAACTTGGACTTCTGTGGGCGGTAAGGCTGCCAGTTTGAAAATCTGAATTGCTTTGCCAGTTGTGGTAAGGATGAGGAAATCTATATTCTGGGGCTTTCATCAGAAAATTTTGTAGAGAGGCATGTTCGCTGTGAATTTCTGAAGACTGTGCTACAGTTTCTTTCAACTTCCCTGATGCCGTGTCTGGAAGCCAACTCTGCTGGAAATTCTTGTTCAAGGAAGAACTATGCAAGGCAGTACTTGAAGGACAATGCTCTGCTATAATTTCCTTATCTGTCCAAACTTTTCCATCCTCAAATCCTTGAATCTCTCTGCTACTTTTACCAATTGCAACATCTTTTCCCATTAACCGCATTGTTGGTTGATTCATATTCGACGATGTGTGACCTGAATTATCCATAGGGATCATTCCCACTGTCTTTTGGTTCTGTACCTGGTCAAATTGTCTGCATCCACTGGTAGAGATATTCATGAGGTTCAGGCCTGAATCAAGCGGACGAAAAGAGTGGCTGCTTCTGCTGCTCTCAAAATCAAGCTGGTGTATACCTGCTCTTTGAGTGCTATCCAAGTAAGTAACACCTAACCTGTCTGGAAAATGTGAATTAAAATTCTCTTTAACATAATTCTGCATAGGAAACAAATTCAACTGATCATTTGGAAGTTCTTTCTCCACAAAATGCTTCTTGTATGCAGTCAAAGAATCTTCCATACTCGTTCTGTGGGTAAAGTTATGCGCTGGTAAGCTACTCGTACTCATCAACTGGCTAAAATTCTGCACAGGTAAGCTACTGGAGGACCCTGGTATAGTATCCAACTTCCTCAGCTGGTTGAACCCACTTCTACCCGTTGGACTCAACTGGATTAGTTCACCCTGCGAATTGAGAGGCAAACCAATAAAATCCTCATCCACACACCTTTCCCTAAAGGAACCTGCTCTTTGTTTCCACTCTGGAAAGGGATATGAGGCACCCATCAAGTTCATGGGAGGACATAATGATTGGCGGTGCAGACCATGATCACTAAATTTATCTATTTCAGATTGTGAAGGGAATGGAAGCCCCCCCCTTGCAATCTCATTGAAAGTGAAACTAGATGAAAAAGGTTCAGGAAATGCTCCTGCATTTTCCCTTGAACTCATAGCAGCTCCATAGATAGGATGTTCAATATGATCAATCATCGTCCCACTGGAACCAAAAGCTCTGGAAACAGCAACTCCATGAGTATTTATGCGTGGTTCTTCTAGAGCAGATATCAATCTTGGAATGCCAGCATATGCAGGTTTATGTGAGGTGATTGGATAGCCTTGACCGAACATACTCAAATTATTATCTTCAGTTGCAGCTCTACTTGCAGGTACAGATTTATCAGGCAAATGCTTTACTTTTTCCTGATGAGTAATATGTGGCCTCAGAAAACTTGGTATATCAGCATGATCAGATATTTTAGGCAATTCCTTCCTTCCAATTATACTGCAGGCCTCAGTTCCATTATCTGTGCCAATTGAAACATGATTTTCTCTTCTGTCTACCTCCATGGGGGCTGCTTCTTTATTACTGTCAGCAGACTGGTCCTTCTCAGATGAACTAACAAAGGTATCAGAAGATAAGTTGCCAACAGTATTGTGTTGAAAGAAAGACAATCCATTCTTCCTTGGGCCAAGTATGTGATTCTTGTCAGAAAACCTAACATGCCTTTCTGAGTGTTGAATACCACAAGGATTTGCTTGACTATCACCTTGCATGCTGCAAAATGCGGAGTTCTGACCACAAACGTCATGATTCTTGAGAATGCTGCGAACAGCAAAAATTTGCTTCTGATGCTTAGGAATCAATTTGGATGTTTGAACTACTTTTCTCTTCTTTGTAGATAAGTATTTCAGATTTGGCGTCCTTGCACGGACAGTTACACCATCCCAAATGTCCAGTGCAAACTTCTTATTCAGCTTTTTGGCAAAAGTGACTGGATTTTGCAATTTGAGTTTGCAAGACTTCTCCTGATTCAGACAAGAAAGTCATTACACCATTTCATATAAATTCTTCAATCAAAACACATTATCATATACAAATCTTCATTCATAGATTATCCTTGCAAAAAATCATGCAAATTGAAAATCATTAAGGCTTCTAATAGGGACCTACAAAATAGACAAACATGTTGCTTCAAGAAAATACTATAATAACAACCATCTAATTGAGTGGTCAAATGGTCTCGGATACAAGTTATTTTTTGGATAGATGATCTTTGAGGGAATATCTAAACACTAAGCAGATAGATGATCTTTGAGGGAATATCTAAACACTAAACTGTTCGGATCATTGAAATACAATGTGTAGTGGACCCCACAAGGGTGTCCTTCAAATAAACTTATATATCAAATATATCAAGATTTATATGTTGTTGGACTCTTCAATTAAAAAAATAAAGCACGTTAAGCATCAACTGTAGACAGGTAATTTCAGTCAATGAGAAAGTCGACCCAATCACAAAACCATATATCAAGCAGTCTCGAAATTCAGCTGCGTTGCAAATAAGGTGTCATCTGTCCAACTCCATTACAAAGGATTGTAAGCTGTCAGTGCATATTACCCTCTCTCTATCTGAGGATTTCCAAATAATCAGTTTCATATAAAAACTAGCAGCATCCTAGAGAATGCTCTCTTGTCCAAACCATTTGTCTCGCGATCCAAACATTCACATTATGGACATATATAGCTGGTTCAAGCAAGATAAACTGAGACTCATAATGTCCATCCTTCTTTCAATCAATGGCATCAAGTAGCTGTGTAAAACTTCATATGGAGATTGTTCTATGCCACTAGATCAAAGTAGCCATAGTGCTGCTTCAAATTCAGAATTCCTATACAGTGAATTTTGCAGAAAGGAATCTTCATCTCGAACTGCATATCATATTTATCTCAGAACAATTAGACCGATTCATCTTCTGGAGTGAAATATCATCCTTTGGTATCATCCTCTCGAACTACATATCAGGCCATGCCACAAAGATTAAGAAAGAGCAAAACGAAGAAAGGGCTCCAAATACAAGGACAAATACCCATGCAACAAATCTCTTATTCTTACGTAATTCCAAACTTTCAAGACCCCATATCCAGCCAAGTAACTAATATAAGCAGAATAAACTCCGGTTAACAAGATCTTGTCCATACAATAAAGATGTTTCACTGTTCGAGTCACAGTATATATTCTGATGACATGATGACAGAAGAATGCAAATCATCTAGCATGCATCATATACACGCCCTTCCAAACGGTCAACCAATGGAGCAACATCCCAAAACAATCCTCCATAACCTGCTGTGATGACTTTTTAATCTCTCTATATATAAATTTAAAGTGATGTATATATTGAAATCAGAAGTTGAAGAAGTGGTGGACCCAGAAACTCCGAAGGCCAACCAGAAACTCCAAAATATGAAAGACAAAGACCAAGAAGATCATACAAAACAACAGTACTTCTTGCCCATTTCAACAAAGAAACGATGACATTTTTGTATTGCATCTCCAGATGATCAGAAATCAACCAGTTTCCATTACAAGCATATATATGTAAGACTTTGCAAAATTGCTTTCAAATTACCACACTTTAAAGCATAATAGCTAGAACCCATCAGTCATATAAACACAGAAGCCCACCACTTATGAATCTCAATCCAATCGCCCATCAATCTATATCAATGTCATTAATCAAACACCAGCTGCCATCTGATCAAAATCAGAGGGTACTTTGACCCCCAATTCCCAAATGATTATCTCCACAGTGGGGTAAAGACATCATCATTGATTAGCCCAGGATACACTTTGCTAAACGAGGGACAAAAACTGATCTCCCAACCTATCTAAAACCCCTTTTTTCTATTCAAATCAAACCCGTACTGTACAGCTGGAGCACCAACCATCCTTCTCCATAACCCAATGAAAATCCTCCCCAAAATAACAACCCATAAAATCTCCTGCATACTATTTTGTTTTCTAACATTTGTTCTCCTTTATTCTCAGAACCTCATTGCTGCTAAGTTGTTGAGACAAGGTACAATCACAAATGTATTGCAGTAATTTTATGCACACAGTGTGAGGAAAAGAAAAAAAAGGAGAGCAAACAACCAAATGATAATATTGCAACTCAATTTATGATATGAATCATGAAAACATATATACGCATTAGTATTTTATGGTATAAAAATTGACCACATACCTTGTTTGCAATTAACCCATCATTCTTCTTCTTCTTATTCTTCTTATTCTTCATCACCATCTTCTTGTTGAACTTCTTCCTGTTCTCCTCCAACAACAACACCTTCTTCTTCTCCTTCTTCCTTTTCTTTACCTTCTTTGCCTTCAACCTTGAAACACTGAAACTACTATCACCACCACTCTCACCCAACAGCTCACAATCTTCATCATCACCATCGTCATCTTCTTCGTAATGATTTTGGATCTGAGGCGCCACGGCGAAAATCTCAGCAATAGATCTCTTCTTGGGTACTTTGGACTTGGCCTTCCTCATCTGCCTCCGCTCCTCCCTCGACGCCTGAGCAAGGCAGCTGTCGATATGCGCATTCACGGCGTTGACAGTGGCCGATGAGAAATCTTTACAAACTGGACAAACCAACGACGACGACGTCTCAGACGATTTCTGGGTTTCCTGAGACTCGACCTCAGCCTCAAGCTCATCGGCAACGGCAGTGAATTCGATGTCGTTTCTGGGGATATCTGAGCTTTCTTTGTTAACAAGCGTTAACATCTGTTCTGGGTGGTGGTGGTGGGGATTAGTGGATGCTCTTAAGCGGTGGAGCTCGTGGGCCCACCACTTGAACTTGGTGATAGTGATCGGAGGAAGCAAGGCCTCGACTTGTTCCTTCTTCTTCTTCTTCTTCTTCTCCTTCATATCTTCATCACCTTCATCAGCATCATGACTGTCTGCAGCAGTGAAGGGATAGGATTTGAACACGTCCACGGTTCTCATCTTTGCCGCGTACTCTCTGCAACAGACGAAATCAAAAGCAGCATATAAATTGTAAAGCAGAGAAAAACTCACTGTATCTGAGCTGAACAGTAAGCAGCAAAGCATACCGGATGGAGAAGCCTTCAAACGCAACAGCCATGGTCGTTTTGGAAGAGATTATTATTCTTTGAAGAAGAAGAAGAAGAAGAAGAAGAGAAGGAAATGAGGATAAGGGTTGTAGCTAGGTAGAGAGAGAGAGAAGAGAATCAAAGAGCAAAGCTTTAGAGGAGGATAGAGAAAATGAGAGAAAGGAGGAGAGAGATAGAGAGGTGTTTGTGTTGTACTTTTTTTTTTTCTTTTCTTTCTTGTGTTTATTATTATTTTCTTTTTCCCGCTCGATGGAGGGAAGGACAGACAGACTGAAGACTGAAGAGAAGTACTGATGGGCTGAAGAGGTGGTGGTATTTGCTATAGCTTTCTTCTCTCTCCTTCTCTATCTCTTTCTCTCTCTAACAACAAGAGCAGCAGCAGCACTTTCTTTGCTTTCTTTCCCCCTATTTATGACTGACAGCGACCTGTGAGACCCCTACGCAAAACGCTAAAGTGACCCAACACAACTACTCTCTCTCTCTCTCTCTCTCTCTCTCTCATCCCCACACCCTTACCTATTTTTCCCATTCTTTTACATTTTTCTATCTTTTCCTTTTATATACTTATACGTAAGGAACAGTTTTAGTACTATTGTGTATATCTAATATAGTATCTGACATGACGATGTGATGCATTAAATTCATTTATATTATAACACATTCAAAAACATATTATTATTGTAACACAACATAATAATATTGTGATAAGAAAACATTTCAAAGTATCTTGTGAACATTACTTTTACATTTTGTACACATGTAAAGAATAATATTTTCTTTTCAATTGTATGGTGTAAGTTTGCAGAATTTTTTGATGATACCATGAATTGAAATTTCAATGATATGCTATTTTTTTTATGTTATCAATTCAATATGCATCTATCTAATATATCAGAAGAAGAAGAATCGAACATAAAATATTGAATGCAAAGTTAAAATATTCTTCACCGCTTGAACTACAAAGAGTGCATACTTAAATAAAACCCCATTTTACAATGAGTTATGCAACTCATTTTCATTGAAACTGTGGGCAGTATGAGTGAAGTACTTCTAAAAAAAGGATTATAATCAAACCATTAATTTATTATATCATTTAAACTATATCTAAAAAGTTCGTGTACAAAACAGCACCCATATTCGATTATTCTTGTAGCCATAAGCAGCAAGGATTCTGCTATGCCTATGCATTCAAAAGCAACCCCCAACATAACACAACACAACAACATCGCGTGAACATACGCACTTGATTTTATTATTATTATTATTCTCAAAATAAAATTCAATTACATTGAATTTGCTTTCTCTACACCCTAGGGCGTACCTCATATATAAGTTTCATAAATTAATAGGTACGTGTATATAGTTATTCTTTTATATGATTGTCCGTAAATTATTATCGTGCAGATGTCATTATAAATAAATAAAAAAATAAGAAGGAATAATAGAACATATATGACGTCTGCATAATAATAATGTTTAGATATCCGTATGAAAGAATTTCTGCTATATCTCTCACACATATATATATAAACATGGACCACCACAATTATCTACGTACAGTTTGGAGTAATTTTTAAACTCGCAGTGCGTAGTTAGAAGTGAAATAAGTTTTATTGGTTGTGTTGTGGTGGACCTTTTAGATTTAGACCTTGTGGTGAAGTGAAGGGCAGGGCCTACTCGTGAATTAACATCAACCTTCTCTCTCACCCCCTCATGTATGGACCACAGTTGCAAACAAATTTATTTAAGTCTACCTACATCAAATGGTAGCTGGTCCCCTGAACTTAAATTGTTTGTGACTTTTATAAGCTATTTACCAAGACAAAATACAATGCTAATTATAGATTATAGATTCTCATTAGTTTCAACTTTCATCCACTGAACTAACTAGAAATGGTTATGCAATCCTTACATGTCAACTTGTGGTGTTGACATGTATCTTTATACAAGGTAATTAATTTTTTCTTACCAAACCATGACAATTTTGCACAAGACGTTCTATATATTTTTCTTAAAGACATGAAACGTTGAGAAAACTTCATTTCTATTCAATTTACTTTGATTTGATTATTATGACATGATTGATTGTTTTAGGATGAAGTCCAAAATTTGATACTTAAAAACCTAAAACCGAAGCTCTAAAGAATCATTTTATACCCTAAAGAATAAATTTTGTCAAAAAACGTGATCAACATTGAAGAAAATTGAATAGAAATGAAGTTTTCTCAGCGCTTGCACGTGGAATTTTTGTCCATATATATGCTTTCATGAAACAAAATTGTTGATTAGGTGGTGTGTCAACATATTATGCTATAGTATGTGACTATTATTATTGCTCTTAATAACAAGGACAAAACTAGTTGTATATGCAAAGGATTAATTGCGTGGAAGGAAGATGTGCATATAAAAGAACGGAATAAAGATCCAAGACATAAACCGTGGCAAATTAAATTTTGGATGCAGAATGTTATTGATATCTCCACATGTTAAGAGAACATTACATTGCATATATTCACAAGCTTTGTATTAATTATATACAATTTAAAGAATGATGAAAGACGAATATATAACACTGTGTCCAGCGGAGTTACCACAGTGGTTGTGGTTCTCTTCCTTTTTCATGTTGGCACTCAAGATCGAAATCCTAGAATTTCTTTTTCTTCTAATAAAAAAAAAAGAATTAACACTTTTTATTTCTGAAAAATATTGAATTAATTAAAGAACTAAGAACAATATAAAAGGCGTGCGTGAAACCAAATCCTTCTCTCTTGCGTTGACTAAAATCAAGTAAAACAGAAGTGCACTTGCAAGAACAATGCAAAAAGTGAGCAGCTGAATCCGAATTAATTAATAGAGCGCATGCACAAATAGTTGGAAGCACTTGCAAAATAGAAATTATTTTTATTTTTTATACACAACTCTATATATATACAGACATGTATTATATATTTGGTGAGCAGGTCAGCTACTCCCATTCACCTCTCCCTGTAGCAGAATTTCATTGCTACATCCACAAAATCTTTTGTAATAGTTACTTGCAGACTTGCAATTCTCCTCCTCAGGATACATATGCTTCCTACAAGAAGTTGAACTAACATTAATTAAGTACTGGAACTCCTGTAAAATTTATTAGTTTTTAAATAATTTTCTATTAATCCGTTGTTTTGTATTTTCTTTATCCGAAGCTCATACGTCTGATATATAGGGACCCTCCTAATATCATTTGTGATGTTTAGAGGATGGGCGGTTTGTAATCTTCTTTTATAGGTCGATATCGTTTCTTTTCAAAAATCGATCGAATCCTTCATGCAATAATGTTTTGTTAAACTTAATTCCAACTTCTAACCCATTAATTAGGTGTTGTTAGTTTCGTACTTATCAGTTGAATTGCTTGCTCCCACTTAATTATACAAGAAACCAACCAGCAAGATATACAGATGGGTTTCTAAATCTCTTTCGTAGGTGATCAAAGGTAGGGTTTTCCCATTGCCCCAAAAACTAAAGCGAGTAGATATGGCTTTGACTTGTTGGAGAGTGAGCCTAGATGAAGCTGTTGAATTGAAAGTACGATAAATTTGCAAGCCCCATGATGGTGACCGTTGATTTTTTATACCCTATTTTTAATGCGCCATCCCTCTTTCCCCAGTCCCCCACTACCCTTTTTACAATTCAACATCATCATATGCATTGTTTTATCATATTATATTATCCTTGTGCTGTTATGCATGCATGCATGGTAAATTATCGGTTAAAAGTTGCTTTTCGTTCTTGTAGTTTGACAAAATTTCCACTCTTATTTTTTGTAATTTGTCCCTTGTAGTTTGTTTTATTGTAATTTAAGAACACATTTAAATTTCCGTTCAATTTCTTGACAAAATAAATACGTGTCTCCGACGTTAGGGGTATTTCGGACGGAATTAAATGGAAATTTGGATACATTCTTAAACAACGATAAGATCAAACTACATAAATTAAATTGAGAAAATAAAAACTACAAGAACCAAAACCATAGTGAAAGAAATGGACAAATTACACTTTCTCCTTAAATTATTTATCTGTGTGTATGTATGTAGTGTATGATGTGCATGCATGTAATGTGGATGATAGGTATGCATGCATACATTCATGTGATGATGGAGACAGGCGCTCCGCTCCACTGAGGAGCTGACATAGGCCCCAGCTACCAGAAACATGTGTCCCATGGATAAAGACACCATTGTACGAAAAACAAATTAAAATACCAGAGTAAATAAATCCTGTTTGCTTTTTTAACAAAAAATAAAATAAATAAATTTATACTGTTTGCTTGCCTGCTGTTGAAAAAAGAAGAAAGCTACAAGCAGCTAGCGTGTAGAAAAGTTGAAAAAAACGACATCTAACAACTATAGGACAACACCACAGATACTATATTTTTTCTACCACCCACCATTATTATATACATTATAAACAAATAATGTCATGTTTATTATTTTTATTATATATTTGGGATATTTGTACAACATAAAAATCAACTGAATAGATAAGATCATGTACACTGTGTCTATGAATACGATATATTCCCACATCATTCAAACAACTTTATTTACCTTGCTATGGGTGGCTTGTGGATTTTTGCTAATCTCAAGGAATATTAAGATATTATGAAGGTTCGAATTTGAGATCGTTAGTCAAATCAATGTCTATTTTTATTGGGTTAAATCTCGTTGACAAGGATGATACACTCAATTCTAATTTTAAATCCCTAATTAAATCAAATCTTAGTAAATAAATCTTAATTAAGCTATTCATCTACCAACCAAAATTTGGCACTCACCATTATCGACCAACATCGGAATATATCCTATAATTTGAGTACTGATATTACATACACGGCCAATTTTTTTCATACTTGCCGATGTCAATTCCAATTTGCTATCATCTGTAAGTTTTCCATAAAATCACAATTGAAATAATCTTTATACACAATTGTGAAGATGCTGCTGACAATATTCAAGGGTGGGTTGGATTGGTGGAGTAACATTGGTAATGTGGTGGAGGATATTCGACGCTTGCTTGTTGATAGGGAAGAAATAGATGTGGTGCATCAACCTAGAATTGGCAATGGAGTGGCACATGCACTTGCTCGGTTTGGGTTAAAGGAAGGCACAAGGTTCTTTTGGGAAGATGCTGCTCCACCTTAGCTGGTGGCAAGATTGGAACATGATTTAGAATTGACCTAGTCTGTTATTTGTTTATTTGGGAGGGCAGTGGTACTATTTTTTTTTAATACTGAATTTTACTTTTTAAAGATTTCTATGACAAGGTTTTAACGAGACTACATTTTTTTCGTTTCGATTTTTCAAATTTCGTTTGATGCAAGTTTTTTTTTCCAGTTGAATGAAGTTATTTTGATAATTAAAAAAAGAAACTGTGATCATTGTCTATATACTTTTTTTTTCCCTCGGGATACGAATAATAAGTATTGTTCATAATTGGCGATTTCAATTCCTTGACGCTATCTATGGGCTTGAGCTAGTAGGCGTGTCACCTGCTTTTTGAATTTGACATCAAACACAACCAAATTTTAAATAAATGTAGGAAAACATCGTAATAAATGGAACATTTATCACTGTCGGAAACAAAGAAGAAGAAGGAATATACCACTGGTGAGTGATATGGTAGTTGAACTAATCTGATATATAACAGATGGTAGAAATAGTTGAAGAGGTGTTGGAGAGAGGTGGGCAAAGAGAAATTAGTCAAACTGTACATTTGGACTCTGAAATCATAATCAAGCCATGATTCATCGATTCAAGGGAACATAGTTACGATTAAAATTCAAAGCTTTGCTATGATATATGGGTTTTTTGGGGCATCCGAGATCGTTTAGTAGCTCGAAATTCAGTTTTAAAGTTTTTGCAGTTTTTGAAAATTTTGTTATTTTCCTATTTTAATTCCTTGTTTATTCTTAAGGTTTTTAGGAGTACTTAAACAAATTTTACATGTACCAAGAGTTATATGTTTTAGGATAAAATTTTAGCCATTCTATTCTCACGTTGCTTCATAATCTTTGCCAAGGGGTTAAAGATATCAAAGTATTGTTTGGTGCGTAAACGATAAACCTACACTCTTATTTATTAGCTATTTTTGAGTAACAAATTCCATGACATTTTCAGTGGAGGTGTGTGCATGCATGTAATATTGGAGATGGTTTGGGTTGGAATCTGAAATAATAAGCTCTCTTGACGAAAGAGACAAACGGTAAATGAGAGTATTTTAAATCACCATTTAATTCAAGGTATATCATTATCATTTTTTTCAACACACTTGATAGGTATTTAGAGGCATAATCATGGTTTTACAAATACAAAGCAAAGAGTTAATTATGATTATGTTCATGGACATGTGTCAAGTATTAAGAAGGGTGGTGAAAATACACCTATCTTAGATTAAAGTGACGAGTAAAAATATTTCTAACGGTAGATTACAAAAGTCGTGTTAATTTTTCGTTCAAGTGGGAAAAAGAAATTAAAGATGTAAATGGAAGAAGAAGAATTCTCCCTAGAGAGATGTTCGAGAAGAAAAATTGACCCATCTATGGAGAAAATCTTCAGATTCCAAACCATGCAAGGTGTGTATGCAAACAATTAATTGGGTGACATAAAACACGTACAAGATTTCTAACACGTAGATAATTTAACAAGGTAACGTAAATAACATATAGAGGACAAACGTTTTCTGATATCATAAAGAAAGTTAAGATTTTATTCTAAAATCAATCGGCAATGAAGAGACCATCATTCCGTACAAATTTTTTAATGATGCATGTCACAAATGATTTTGGTAAAAGTTTCAGGCTAATAGTTAATTAAACAAATAGTACTTATCTATAGATAATATCTTCATCATAAGTATAGAATTAGGTAACCAAACTAAAGATTCTTCCCTCTTGCTCTTGGCCATCTCGTCACAGACTGAGCTGCATATCTGCATGCATGAAAAGAGTGAGCTGCAATATCTATCAAAAATAATCAAAGGGCTTCTCATTGTACCGATCGAGTCGAGACGAGACTGAATCAAGAAGAAAGAAAACAGGAGGAAGGAAAGGAATGAGTGTTTTGTTATTAAATTCTTTCCTCTTTCGGTCCTTTTTTTTTTTTTTGGGTTTTGGTGGGGTTTCTAAATAAGTTTTATCCTTGTGATTACTTTTCTAGAAATTCGGGCTGTTTAGTTTCCCGCCTTTTATCTGCTTTTAATAATTTATGTTTGTTTAGCAGCTTTTTGGTGTTTGCTCTTCCTGACGCACGTGCTTCGTTGTCCTGCATTTGGATTTTCTGATTATTATTGTGACTCACATTCACAGTTCTCTTAACAGGTTTCATTCATATCAAATCAAATCAAAACGTCCCCTACGAGGCGCGTCATCTTAATTAGCATCATGTTATGCTTTTTGATCCTTTTTTTAATGATTAATTACGTTTTTTTTTCTGTCCTTAATTCTCTGGATTCTGACTTTACTTGTTTTGGTTGAGAGCTCAATTCTTTGTGTTTTCTACTTCTGAATTTTGAATTGAAATAAACAGTGTGCCGAATTTAGCCCATTAAAACAACTACTCTTATCTCAATGTAGGGCATGTGGAATTATTGGGTTTGTTTAATGGTTAACATTCTTCAAATTAAAAGTGGGCCAACTTTTAGCGGAGTTGGTTGTTGTGTAACTTATAAGTGGTTGTCATTAGGACGGAACCAGAAGAGTTTTTCTGGAAGAGCCAAGAAGTCAAAATATCTTAACTGAGGAAAGCATAAGGCTAAATATCTTAATCGGACTTTTGTTTCGAAACTGTGCACTTTAAGAGATTACATGGAGCTACATGTAAGTTGAGGGACGAAAGCCATCTCAGACTTACCTGTACATATCTCAATTCACACAAATTAAATAAACTCAAATATTCTACACGGATCAGGGTTATAAGCCTTCTATATCTTAATATGGTAACTGTTTTAGTAGGAATTATGTTTAATTTTGTCGATCAAGAGTTTGTGATTATAATTGAGTTCCTCATGTAGGATGTAGCCAGACTCTTCAGAACATGCATATAGGCAAGTACGCAATAGCTTAGGCCTATATAGGGTTTGCTTTTGGTGCAAAAAAGCTAGGCATCTAGCTAGACACAGGTAGAATTTAAAAAGGTTAGATTTAGGGGTATATATATATATATATATATATATATATATGTGTGCATATTATTTGGGAATTGGGAATTTATTTAATGTTTTGGACACTCATGGCATGCATGTGACAAAGGAACAATTGATGAATCGTAATCACATGATTCACTTGATATATCAGACTTCAGACTCAGAGCCTCCACTTCGCCTTGTCTACCAAGAGATAATTAAGTATTGAGCATGACGTAATATTGTTTCTATTTATGTATTCACACGCATTTGACATGCAGTGATTAGCCTTAATTAATCCTTATTAATATCCCAGAAAGCCAGTTTTCACAGTTGTGTTTGTGCGTGCGTTTTTGCAGGGTGTACTTTTTGGCCATAAAAGCCCATGTAAAAGTAAAGAAAGAAGCGGTCATTATGTTCTCACGCACACCAAACATTGCCTTCTTCATCAACTTTTGATAAATAATTCATATATTTTCTTTCCTTTTTCATTGAAAAAATAAAAGAAACAAATTGAAACATATAAGTTCATGTTTTTCTTATCAGATCGTGTTACCAAATTATGTTGTCAAACAAATAAGAAGTTTTTCTTTTGTTGGTCAAGTGCGTTAAGTCGGTGAAATTACGATAAAATTAATAATATTTGTCTTTCAAGAAGCATGAAGACAATTAAGTTGAGGCGTGGAAGTCTCGCTCTCTTTTAGAAAATTCAAACCCACGAACCGGTGCAACAATATATTTCTTAATCTGTCCCTTTCAGGATACAACAGTCCAACTGAATCGCTGTATGACTCAAGTCTATTTGCACAAATAGAATGAGTCCAAGGCTCAACAACCAAATACACCTTTCTTTGGTGAGAAGTAAGGTCCTATTTATAGACACCTCTAAATTAGTATAGTGAAAAAACCAAAAATCAAGAGCTTCTAAAACTTATTGGAAATGAAATGCATAAAATGAAGCAACACGTTGGCATAGGAACTTGGAAGTGAGGGAATCGGATTGATGTGGATTACAATTTAGAGTTGCTCTCTCTCTCTCTCTCTCTCCTCGATTGCTTCGAATTTGGGAGAATAAACAGTTGATAATTCCAAGCAGAAGGTCCCCAAGTTGCACGTAATTAAGTGGAGAAGGATCGCTCTGGCCAAAAATTTGAGGCCATGCACAGACAACGAGACCCTTGTCTCCTGTCTCTTTCCAATTTCGATTGTATTTAACTTTCACAGACTATGTAGTCCAAAAAAACTCCAAAATCCAACCAATTAATTTCAATATTTTCCGTGTCTGTCGATCCTGCATGTTCTAGAGTACTGAATCCTAAATTACTCATTACAAGATGTGATTAGCAGAATTAATTAGATTATTAGTTTTAATGGCAAAGCCTGATGAAACTCGTCTGTTTGAATTTTCCAGACATGAAACATGAATGCAGTTAAAAGCAGTACACATGCATGCATGCAGATCATGACAAATCTTCATGAGCAGCAGAGCAGGTGTTGGCGATGATAGCAGTGCATGCAACTCATAAATTAAGTGTACTTTTTCACCTTTTCGTTTGTGTAATTTGTGTTTGGTCATTTTCCATTGGACCTTATATACGGTTACTTACCACCCTTCTTCTTATGTCACCATCTCTCTCTCTCTCTCTCTCTCTCTCTCTCTCTCTCTCTCTCTCTCTCTCTCTCTCTCATGTAGATATATAGATGACGACTGATGAGGCTCAGGGATGCAATAAGAGATGGAAGAAGAGTCTGCTGCTGAAGCAGCAGCAGCAGCTCATTAATAATAATAACTAGTTAGTAATTGCTAAAAAGATTCTCTCTCACTCAGATATGTTTAAGAAACAAAAAAACAAAAACCAGGGGGTCACCTGCATGTTGTCTAGGGTTTATAACTCAAGAGGTGTTCCTTCTTTTTCTATCAGTGAATCATAATTATATCATCATTCTATAAAAGCGATGAGAATTACTTCAAAATGCTTTCTAAAATTCTCAATGAATGATGCATAGGTGATCAATATGTCGTCTGCTTTGTAACCCACTATTTGATGATTTCAATGGACAAAAATTGTATACTAAATATATGTGCATCATTCTGAAAAAGGGATCACACTTTTCTACGTAGTCAAATGTTGAAAGTAGTTATTTTCATGCTAATAATTCTTCTTCTCTTTTTGCCATGATGTAAGTATCTTTGCATGCCCAAAATTGATATGAAATTAGGTGCTTTTGCTTCGAATAACTCAACCCAAGATATGATCAATTGGACCATTTTAATCTAATGGAGAACGGATAATTTCAAAACACTGTAAAAAAAATAGCAATAGTCACTATTATTTGATGATTAATGTAGGAGTGACTAAAGGCTTTAGTCACCAAAAAAAGCCTTTTGGTGACTAAAGCCTTTAGTCACCCCCGCATTAGTCACCAAAATATCACCAAATAATGGTGACTATTGCTGCTTTTTTTTTATAGTGAAATTAAGAAATTGTATGTAATTGTTTGGAGAGAATTTTACCAAATTGTTTGTAGAGAAGTATTGGGCCATATATATAGTGATCATTCATATTCTGTTTTTTTCCCCTTAACAAATGAAGTCTAAAGTCTAGATTTATCAATATAATCTATATATAAAGTGAAAGACAAAAAATGAATTAACCAAAATGTTAAAAGGACTGCAAATTAATATAATCAAGGTGAAATGGTAAAATATTAATTTTCTCAATTATAAAATAAAAATTAAATTTCACCTAAGTAATTATATAGAGGAAGTTACTCCCCCAATCCATCCACATTCCTCTTTTTACTCTTCATTCCACTCCACCCACATTTTTAAAAATGTTTTCTTTTCAATTTTTTAATTTTTTTTCTTTCTAAATATCTATATATTTACCTGATGTAAAAAAGAAATGGTATTTGCATATGTAAACAAATTTAATATAAATAAAAAAGAGAAAAATAAAAAGGCCAATTGGCAGGCTAGTTATGAGAACGCAAATATTAATAATAATAAAAGTTTAGTTAGTTTTTTTTTTTTTTGTATAAAAGAACCTTGCTTAATACTAGCCTTTCCGCATGCGCTTCCACGCCTGTGACAAGGTTTTTTTTTATAAAAAAAATTAAATTTATTTTAGAATTAAAAAAGATAATGGGTAGTTGCGTTCCATAAAAATAGGATTCATTATATGATTTTTTTAAAATTTTTTTAAATATAAAAATGTATAAATTTACCATATTATCCTCATTTAATTAATAAGTTTAATCTTAATGTTTGGATTAACCAATGACATTTTCTGGTATTTTGAATGTTTCACCATTCTCTGCCTTTTGCTTTATACATACTAGCCTCTTCGCACGCACTTATGCTCTGCGAGAGACTTTTTATTTTAAAATTTAAATTTATTTTAGAATTAAAAAAGATAATGGGTAGTTGTGTTCCATAAAAATAGGATCTATTATATTATTTTTCTTTTAATTTTAATTTTTTAAATATAAAAAATATGAATTTACCATATTATCCTCATTTAATTAATAATTTCAATTCTTAATATTTACATTAACCAATGGCATTTCTTGGTATTTTGAATGTTTTACCATTCTATGCCTTTTACTTTATATATATAGATATATGTTTTAATTTATATATATATATTAGTAATTCAATTTAAATTAATAAAGAGGAAATGAGTGTAGTTGTATCTCATAAAAATAGGAACCATGCTCTCATTTTGTTTTTGTTTTTCAAATTTTTTTAATATAAAACTATTGTTAATTTACTATATTACCCATGTAATGAAAATGTTCATTTGTTAACATTTTCTTTAACTAAGGGAATTTTTGGGTATTTTAAATGTTTTACCATTCTTACTACTTTTAAATATATAGATAAATAGTCCCTTTTCATCGAGGGATACCCTTTGAGCCCCACTACGAATTTAATTTCAACAATCCAAACTGTATATTTTTCAATTCTTTACTCATAGACCATTCTTGCAAAAAATTAGGCAAATCAGAAACCATAAGACATTTAGTTGTGTGAACACGGTGCTTAACAAAATGTATGAATACGGTGCTTTAAGAAAACACTAAAATAACCATTTAATTGAGTGGTTAATGGAATCCCGATTCAAGTGATTTTTTGTAAAAATGATATTTAAATGAATACCTAAAAAATAGACAGATCATATTATTAAAATACAATGCAGGGTGGGTCTTATTAGAGCTCAAGATATGGATATAGATTTTTCCTAAAAAAAAGGGAATTATGATATAATGAAGTGTATTGACAAATAATTAAATAGTGAAGTTGCAAAATTGAAATAGTTACAATGAAGCCCAAAAAGCCCAAAAAAAAAGAACACAAGCCCAAGATTGTCAATGAAGAAGTGGGGTTGCCCACCTTCGACCATTTCAACTTTGGCAGGAAGCACGTCTTCTTCTTGTATATCAGTATCATAACTTCTCCAGATTAAAGAAGCCTAATTTCGAGATAGAGATTGTTGGGGCTGGCTAGGAAATACTTTAAAAATTTCTCTCAGTACATATTCCGAGCACAATCTGAAAGGTAAAGCTCGAATCTTTCCTTGCTTTCTCGGTTCTGCTATATTCTCTTACTGTTTTTCACTTTGTCCCTAATATCAAGCAATCTCATTTCACCATATGCACTATTTCCCTTTCATATTGATGATGCTTTGTGCATCTTGTTGTATCTGTTAGTGTTACCAAATATGAGAAGGGAAAAAAGAGAGCCTAATTTAGAGGACCCAGAAAGGAGTTGAAAAGGAAAAATGTTGGGTATGAAGTTTTTTGGCTGTGCATTGTCTGCGCATAGAAATTTTAGCACCAAAATCACTGGCAAAAACTCGAAATGGGCTCAAGGTAAATACAAGAGCGGATACAAAGCTAGAGAGGGAGAGGCCAAAAACACTAAAACCAGAGAGAGAGTTCAATGGACTGACCAACAAAAACAAGTCATGTCAGCCATTTCTGAGGGAAAATCTGTGTTCATTACCGGTTCTGCGGGGACCGGGAAGACAATCTTGGTTAAGCATATTATCAAACAATTGAAGAAACGTCACGGACCTTCAAAGGTTTTTGTCACCGCACCTACTGGTGTTGCGGCTTGCGCAATTAGTGGGCAGACCCTTCACTCTTTTGCTGGTATTGGATGTGCCATGGCTGATAGGGACACTTTGCTACATAGGATTTCCAAAAATGATAAGGCTTATAAGAGGTGGCGGAAAGCCGAGGCGTTGGTTTTAGATGAAAGTAGCATGGTTGATGCAGAGTTGTTTGAGAGTCTTGACTTCATTGCCAGAGCCATTAAGCAAGTCGATGAAGTTTGGGGTGGGATTCAACTTGTTGTGAGTGGGGATTTCTTTCAGTTACCGCCTGTTAAACCTCAACAGAATTCAGGGGGTAAGGAATTTGCATTTGAAGCTGAGTGTTGGGATTCTAGCTTTGACTTACAAGTTAACCTTACCAAGGTTTTTCGGCAATCTGACCCTCAACTGATCAAGTTGCTTCAGGGTATAAGAAGAGGGGAGAGTGATCCTGAAGACTTAAAGTTACTAGAACAGTCTTGCTCAAAAGCCGAGCCAGATCCTACTGTGGTACAACTCTATCCAAGGAATGAAGACGTAAATAGAGTGAATTCAAGTAGATTGGCAAGCTTGGGCAATGAACTTGTTGTTTATACAGCTGTTGATAGCGGGGAGGATTCTTTGAAGAGACAGCTTGAACAGGGGATAGCGCCTAAAGAAATTGCCCTGTGCGAAGATGCTAGGGTGATGCTGGTAAAAAATTTGAATACTTGGCGTGGCCTGGTGAATGGTGCCACTGGAACTGTTACAGGATTTTATGAGTCAGAGGATGTGGGTGTGACAAGAATATGTGATGATGGGCTGCTACCGGTTGTTAGATTTGATTCGGGGTTAGAAATGACGATTGAACCAAATACATGGACTGCGAATGAGGGAGATTCAGTCGCTAAAAGAGAGCAGCTACCTCTCATATTGGCATGGGCTTCAAGCATTCACAAGTGTCAGGGCATGACTCTTGACCGCCTTCACACCGATCTCTCTAGAGCTTTCGAAAATGGAATGGTTTATGTAGCTCTTTCCCGAGTGAGAAGCTTGGAAGGCCTGTATTTATCTGGTTTCGACCCTTCGAAGATTAAGGTGCACCCTAAGGTTGCGCAGTTTTATAACAAATTTACTAGTGAACAAGATAAGGAGGGTGAGGATGATAATGTCAGCCAGAACAAAAATGGCAGCAATGATAACAGCAGCCAGGAAATTAATGGCAGAAAATACATGCGGGCTTACATCAAATAAACATTGGAGGAACAAATACCAATTTTCTCTTTCTGAATTGTGATGCCCATCAGTCCAGGAAAAAGACTGAAAGATGCTAGAGTAAAAATTAGTACTTGTTCATAGAATAAGCCTGAGAGGTGCCCTCAACATAGCATCTGATCAGATTTTTGGCAAATATAATCTTGTCAACACTGTTAATGGTTATCAGTTGTTTTAGGCATATTCTAATTAATTTTTTCCCTTATCAAATGAGAGATAATTTTTGTTTTTTTTGTTGTGCGTGTGTGTTTACTCACAGAGATGAAGACTTGGAGCACATATGGCTTAACATTTCCATTTACCTTATCTTTTCTGCCATAAGCGATTCTTTTTTTGTCTTTTCGGTGGATGATTTATTATTTATGAATGTATGTTTCACATATTGAGGGGATTAGAACTTGTGAAATTTTACCCACATGGCATTTAGGTCCTTTCGTAATTGACAAATGTACTGCAACAACTTGATCTTGATAAAACGATTCAGTAACTTGGGTTGGCTTGCAAATGTTAAAGCTGCAAGTCCCCTTCCAAATTGTCTCTGGATTTAAAGACCAAACAACGCCACCCAATAAGCCATAAAGCTGGGGACCATTCCTAAGAACAACCAAAGTGTAGTTTTGTTATGATTATTATTGTTTAAAAAAAGAAGAAATAAATGCTCCAGTTGGAAGAAACTCTACAAATTCTTCATGTGAGAATAGCATTACCCATTGTATTACACAGCATCTGTTGGCCCAACTAAGAGGCAAACTTGGCATGCTGGCAAAAAGGTATAACTATCTCACAAACTGTGCTAGAAAAAGCTTCCTCAGTTGGAGGAGAAAAAGAGCTTTTAGTCCTGCCTGACATGAGGCAATACTTACTCATCTCACTGTAGACTGGGTAGATGAACGGCTGCTTGGGCATGTACGATCCTTCTTCAACATGGCCTCGAGATTCTGGAGACATTTAAGTGGCATACCCTGTATAAAATACAAGAAATTGCAGAGGTGAATTTACAATAACAGCCAAATTTCCAGCAGATGTATGAAAGGAAATCAAGTATCCCAGAAAATGCATTTCCAAGTGTCAAAACCAGGTAATTTGGGCAGAGAGAGAATGCACCTTCCAGCGTCTTTTTCTAGCAAACTGGGTATTAATGTCATCCAACCTCTTAATTATTTGCCTGAATGTTGGTCTCTTGAACGGATCCTGACTCCAACATTCCTCAATTAACCTGTACACAAACTTCAAGTAAGCTTTCTTAACAAGGAGCTCCCCCTATCAAAGAGAATATACCCCAGTATATAAAAGATCTTGAGCAAACGGAACAAGGGATTTTCCTCTCAAATTGGAGTTTCACAATATAATCATTTTTATATAAAATAAAAATCAAATAGAAAGCTTTGTTTCCCCCATCTTCAAAGCTTTTAGGTTCCAACAATTAGGGAGCCAAACTTGTTTATAATCATGAGGTGTAGATAGCAACAGTTTGGAAGACTGGTCAAAAACTCATTTTTAGTACCACAAAATATATCAAAATAATTACCAACAAACAAGTGGGTAGGCATAAAGAAAATGACACCTCACATATACATGCAAACAACTTACTCCTTCAATCCAAGTGCATAATACTTTGGTGGAGCTCTAAATGGTGGGCGCTCATTTGCAACATATGCCTTAGGAACTTCCTTTTCTGGCTTTGTAGAAAATGGTAGACAACCTTCAATCATCTGGAAAGAAAAAGGGTAAATATTATCTTCAATCATTGAAAATGTAATTTTTGCTTAGACCATCAAGAGCACAAACACCTGATAATTGGAAAACATTAATGAACAGAAATTAATTGAGCGTATAAACATCGAACAAATGACAACAAACTTGGTCAGAAAATAACTAAAGAAAAAAAAAAGGGTTCTATCTAGATGTGTGTGTGTGTGTGTGTGTGTGTGTGTGTGTGTGTGTGAGAGAGAGAGAGAGAGAGAGAGAGAGAGAGAGAGAGAGAGTACCTCTTGCAAGATCAAAGCAAATGAAAAAACATCCACTTTTGTATCATATTCTTCATTTCTGTAAACCTCAGGAGCCACATATCTCCCTGTTCATTGGAGATTTCATTATATCAGCAACAATAGGCCTACATGCTGATAGGAAGTACCAGATATATTCAAAATTGGAATGATTACATGTTTACATAAGCCTAAGCCTTATCCTGTTATGTCTAACATTTAGGAGACAAAGAATTGCTAAGATTCTAGAGCTCTAACTAAATTACAAGAGAGCCCGTGTGGGATTCTAATAGGGTTAGCAACCCATGCAATAAAATGAGGGTGTATTCCCCCTCCCAGTTAAAATTAGCAAAATTGTCATCCAAACAAGCTGGGTTTTATTTCTTAATAAAGACTAGAATTGATTGGATGACTCTACAATTTTACACACAGAATAGCTTTGATCAAATAAATGGAAGATAATAATGTTCAGAAAAGGAGCAACATACAAGAAGTGTCTTGACTAGTCACAGGTCTGTCCTCTTTAACTGTATTTGCAACTTTCAGTAGCTTGCTCAACCCAAAGTCTGCAACTTTCAGATGCCCAGAATCATCCCGCAATATGTTTCTGTTATCTTACTCACGAACAATTAAAAAACTATCAACAGCTTCAACCATTTATTTATCGATAGTGCACGATTCATGCCAGCATATAACTATGATGCTTCACATGCTCAGCTAAGATGAAAAAAATCCACAGTGCTTCAAACAATTTATTAAACTAAGAGGAGTGAAAGAAAGAATGCAAGTTATCAATTTGTGCCCAAACTGCGCCCACTCAATTTTGTTCCGTTTAGGCTTCAACTTAAGTTTTCCACCCATTTATATTACTTGGTCACATTCCACTGTCCTTCCTGCGCTCAATGGCTCATTTTATAAGTTTCCTGCTGATGACTCAGATAATATATAAGTAAAACTATGCTGGTTTACATCTGTTTTGCCACTAGAAAAAATAAAAGCAATAATGCACGAGAGAGAGAGAGAGAGAGCATACGAGGGCTCAAGATCTCGATGAATTATTGCTTCAGGTTTATGCTCATGAAGATAATTCATCCCCCTGCAATATCAGTATAGTGCTCATTAAGCTAAGAGAACACATGAAATTGCCTAGCTATAATAGGTAGCAATCATCCACCTTCCACCACCACGAATGCCAAAACCACAAACTCAATCAAAGAATACTGTTTGCATTTGATCCACACAAAACCATGGCCCCAGTAGATAAAAGGTAGATACCAAAAACCATGGCCCCAGTAGATAAAAGGTAGATACCAAAACTAACCAACTTGGCCTTCAAGTCCATTCAATGATTCAAGCAGTGACAACAAAACACCTATACAACCAAGCATACATAGCTTCACTGTAACACTCCAATATGATCCAAAAACTGCAATATAACAGAGGAAACAAGTAATTGGCTGACTGCTCTTCGTTGGATTTTCTATTATATAGTTAGTTTCATTTTCATTATCTTCACCCCATATTTGAATTCCCACCCCAGAAATTTTCTAACCCTACAGGGAATTAGAGTTCTCACTTTTAATGGGATGTCTCCATAGGGAATGTAATTCTCACGGAGGCAATGCGGACCAAGCAGCTGACCTTATGATTTTAACTGCTGGTAAGTTCCAAAACAAAAAACCTCCCCAATGACCATCCTTGTATCAAATTAAGGAAATCCACGAATGTGGTATGCTATGATTCAAGTCAATCAAGTACTACGAATATTAAAAGAAATGACACTTGCTATAAATTATTTAAGGAATTAAAAGAATTACACCTCAAATTCCACACACAAAATAATAGAACTCCAACTTGATAATATAGCATGGAAACATCAGATTCCATGTCAAGATCAGGCACATGTAATGACCATTCACATTTCCACAAAAACTTGCAAACAAATTCAGTGTACAAGCCACTTGACTGACCTAGCAATATCAAGTGAAAACTTTACTGCTGTTGTTGGCTTTAATGCACCTTTCCTTTTAAGATATGCATGAAAATCTCCCTGCAAAAGTAAAAATAAAGGCTCAACAAAAGCTTTGAATGTAATGATATTCTGATGAAAAAGACAATAAAAAATATATTAAATCTTTACAATTGTGTATGATGCCAAACAACCACACAATACATTGGCCTCATTTTGTTTGTACTACTACTAACCGTTTATGCCTTTATTTTGTAATCTCAATGCAATGCAAGTGTTTTCTGAATTAAGTCAAAATCAAATACTCAGACACAAGATGATGAAACATGTAAGACGTAGGAATGAATGATGTTTTTCAGGGAAGATATTAAGCTAAATTCTTCTCATGTTTCAGTTAGACCTTGGGTAGATATTCTGTGACAATCATCATTGGACTGCTTTGTGTTACAGCACCCAAAAATTGGACAACATTTGGATGTCGTATCTTCTGAAGTAAAGCAAGCTCATCCCTGAATGCATTTCTGAAATTCCATTCAGCAATTAAAACTCCAGTAAAAAATAAAGATTCAAGACTTTTTAAGTCTTATCAAAATTACACTAGAAAGTATAACAGTAATAATATACAGACAAAAACTTATGCCTAAAGTAAGACAAACCCACACTTTATCTTCATCAGAGAATACTTTCTCCCCGAGTGTTTTAACTGCAACTTGAATTCCACGCCAAGATGCAATGCGATAGGTTCCCTATCATATATTTCAATGGAAAAACACAGAATAAACAGCTGAATAACGCAATCAAGATCAATATCACCATTAAACCCATCATACCCAGTACCTTAATCAATAGTAATCCGTACTCAACTGAATCTTTTATCTTAAGCTCATTGAACAGACGCCCACATAAAACTAGTCACATAGACGTATGAAGTTTCACTAGTCTACTTTTTCACTTCCTTCATTTCTATGTGGAAATGTGGAAATTTTAGTTAAACCCAGCCAGAGGTATATAGCTCCTCATAAGCCCAGCAGAAATATCATGCTCAGTAACTAGATGCATGCACCAAGACAAACGAGCCATTATGGTCACATAGATTTGACGTGGAGCTGGTTCTCTTGCACCCAGAAACCCAAACTTCTGAGTTTCAACTTCAATCCCTTGTCATATTTTGCCATTTATAATTGCTTTATTAGCTGCTTAGTTGCTTATTATATCAGTTAGAAAGGAGGAGCCTTTGCCTTGTGTCACCGTGTACTTGAATCAGACCTCTTAAAACAAAATAAAAACCATTGACTACCCCATAGTATAGGACCTTTTCCCATGATATGACTCATGAGACGTACCTTAGTTATATCAACACTGTTGGAGAAATCAAGCTCAGTAGGATCAATCTCATATTCTGGGACTTCACGTGCGTTTTGGACATGCATGGGAGCCATCTAAAATTTGGAAGAACCAAACTACTCAATTTGTGGAACTTTGCATACCCAAATACAAGTAGATGACATAAAATCCACTAAATACCGGAGGTTTAGCGCCATGCTCCTCTAAAAGTTTGATCACATCATCGTTCTTGTAATACATTGCATCTGCAAGAGGCTGTTGAACAAATAAATCACTCACTGAGTCCTTGGCACTAAGCAAAGCAATTGCTAGCAACCGATACACACATACAAACAAACCCAAAGTGACAAAATTGGCAGTGAAATGTCTTACAGTGCTGCCCCAGCGGTCTTGTGGGTCGACCTCGGCGCCTCTGTTGAGCAACAACTGAACGACGTCGGTTCGGCCCTGGCAGGCGGCGATGTGGAGAGCGGTGCGGTCATCAATGTCTCTGAAATTGACATTGGTTCCGGAGTCCAAGAGCTCTTCAATGGCGTCCAAGTCGCCCTCGTTGGCCATGTACATCAGCCTCACCGGCGGATCAACCGGCTCCAGCGTCACCGAGTCCTCCCGGTCCGGTGCGAGCGACGACTGCTTCAGCAGAGTGAACCGGGTCCCTGCTGCTGCTGCTTGTTGTGGAGGTTGTAGAGGTTGTGGCATGGCTTCCATGTATGGAATGGAGAAGAAGAAGGATTTGGGATTTGGGATTTGGGTGCAGAATGAGAAAACAAACAAATTTAGAGGAGAGATGAACTGGGAGGATAAGAATAAAGTTGTAGGCTTTTTTAGCAGAAACAGTTCTGAGCACGATTGTGAAAGAAAGGGACTTGGTCACCTCAGCTACTCTGTTCTGTGGTGGGGTGTGGAATTTTCTTTTTCCTATTTTTCTTTTCTTTTCTTTCTCTTTCTTGATTAAAATTAAAAATGATGAAAAAACAAAAAACATATTCTCACTGTCTAGTGGTCGTCGTCAATAACAATAAAACAGTTGCAAGAGTTGGCGGCACGCCGCCATCACACCAACCCCATCTTCTTCCACCCCCATATTTTCTTTACAGAAAATCAAGAAAAGAATTAAACATGGGAAAATTCCCATTAAACATTTGAACATTGGGGGTCAAGAGTAGTGGCAG
This sequence comes from Prunus persica, assembly GCF_000346465.2. NCBI lineage: Eukaryota > Viridiplantae > Streptophyta > Magnoliopsida > Rosales > Rosaceae > Prunus > Prunus persica. The sequence continues at coordinate 18,882,505 of NC_034011.1, read as the reverse complement.
AGCCAGACAATTTTCACAGAGGAGCACCTCATATAAATATATTTATCTTCATAGTGACATTGGAATTAATTTTTTATTCAATTCAGAATTCCTAAATTTGATTACTATACTCTATTATTTTATATATCACATTAATTATATACTCATTATTGTTATTAGCGAAAAAAGACGAAAAGATATTTAGAATGGATAGTAATAATAGCGGAAAAGAGAGAGAAGAAAAACATAAAAATAAAAAAGGGCAATCTGAAATTTAATAAAAGATTTGTAATTGTCCATAATTTGAGATTACCTTAACTCCCTCCGCCCCTGGTCAAGAGCCCCCACACAAAAGCTAAGCACAATCAGATATAAGCCTACCCCCCAACGGTGTATAGCAGTAAATAAGGGCAATGATTTGCAGACTAATGGTTTAAGGTTCAAACCCTATGACACCTTGATAGTATATGTTAGAAAACTTCATTCCTCATTGTAGTTTAGACTATCACTTGTATTTATTTATAATAAATAAAAAAACATATAAGCCTACCCATCTTGGGCTAGGTTCTTTCTCCTAGCAGCAAACAACATGATCATACTCCACATCCAAGCCCAAAGTGTTGGCTATGGTTTCAGGAGGTTTAGGGTTCAAAACCTCCATCTTCCACATATCTTCAGCATTGTAGAGTAAGTTTCCACATGTTACGCATGCATTTGTGTGTTTTAAGTGAAAATGAGCTTGCGTGTGAGGGAGAAAGAAAAAAAAATCATTTCTAGAATGTTCGCATTACCCTTTATATATTTGGATATGAATGATTAGCTCGTATATTTTGTCACATTGTACGATATTTAAATATGATGAATAATGTTCTTTTGCTACACAGAAACTAAATTGTAAATCCGGATCATATAGTTAGATAAAAGTTTATGAGCAATTTATTTTCAGAGTTCAATATACACAAGTTGTGTATACAAATAAAATTTTCCTTAAGTATACTATGGTATAGTGGGGAAGGACAAGAAAAAAATTTGCTCTTACTTGATGAAGCTTGGCAAGTACTTTATGAGAAGTAAACTGATCAAATGAATAAAACTGTGAAGACAATGAGAAATTGGAAGTGCACTGAATATATGAACATTCAAAGAAAAGGAAACCAACAAAAAGGCATACTTAGCTTTGGTGCCAAAGGAGGGCTCCCTTATTACCGAAAGAAAGAGCTAATTCAATTTTGTAATTGACTTCTTTGAAAAAAATGACATGAACAAGATAGTGATGGTTCAAAATAAATAACTCAAATAATAATTTCTCCTAAATATTTTTGGAAATTATTATTTACAAGACATAATTAATAACTTTAAACAAATAAAGGAGTTTACTCTATACTAATAGAGAAAGGAAACAACTATTTGTCCAATCCACTTTTGAATTTCTTAAAAATAGCCCTCATGAATTCAGAAATATGTGAGGACAACATAGTGTTTAATAGAGAAAAGTTTCCAATTTGCTTTTGCAATCCAAAATTTAACAAACTACGCACCCTTTCCCTTCATTGGACATCTAAAACTGAATAGTAATTTCTCACAATAAACACTTGAATGATGTTGTAAATACTAAATGATAATTCATGAAAGACATAAAACTATACTTACATTAGGGAGAGTTATCATGATGTAGTAAAGACTCTCAATGCCAAAAGATGTTTGAATGAGCACAGTCGATTTTATCAGATTTTAATTATGAAAAAAGACATTCATGACATTGGGCATGTTTTGAATTGTTCGATCTACTTTTGCCGTTCGGTACCAAATGGATCGGGAAAGATTTTTTCATGTACTGACGTTTATTGTAAGTCTTTTGAACAGTTTTTGTGGTACAATAGTACGTTTTTATGTTCTTAATTTTATGTATTTTCTTGTTTTAGGTATGATACTTATGTTCAGAAGTATTTTGATGAGCCCTACTTAGAGGATGAAGTATTTTGACCATCCATATTTTATGAGCCCTACTTAGAGGATGAAGTATTTTGATGGATTCCAGTTTTCACTGAATTCTCGTGTAGACAATAAATTCAGTGAAAGCTGGAGTATATTGAATATCTCATCTTCCAAGCATGACTCATAAAAAAGGGATAGTATCTTACCTTGTGAACATAAACATCATATTTAAGAAAGAAAAGACATAAAATTAAGAAAATAAACATGTACTATTGCACCACAAAACAGTTCAAAGGTAAATGTTGGATACATAAAAAGATCTTTCTCGAGCCATTGGGTACTTGACGACAAAAGTAGATCAGACAATGACTCCAAAACACTCTCATTGTCACGAATTTCATTTTTCATAATTAAAATCTATTCGATCGACTGTGATAATTCAAACATCCTTTGGCATTGAGAAAACATAACTGGAGCTGACATTCAACATTTGCCCGAGACTTAAATTGATAGTTAACAATATCGGAAGCACAACATGAAGAAAGCATGGCCAAATGAGGCAAGAGGCACAATTAGAGTCATGCCAGATATATTTCTCAACCAACCCAACTGCACATATTGCTTGTGTCTAGTGGCAGAGCCATGAGTTTATATTTGGGGAGGGGGGGGGGGGGGGGGGGGGGGGGGCAACATATAAACAAAAAAAAGACATTAAAAAATTCCAATTTTTCAACCTTAACAATGTTTGGAAAATTAAAAGGCAGAAAACAATTGTTTATTCAATTAGGTATCAAAATAACACTCGTTGTTATTTCATATCTTGAAAACCTATGATTGAGTCAATGCTAAACTTTTATGTAATTGCCCTTTCGATGCACATAATTAAAGAGTCTGTGCGAAATTCGTCTTCCATCTTGTTACGAAGCCTAGTTTTTACTATACGCATAGTAAAAAATGATCGCTCAGTAGTTGCAGTAAAAACATGAAGAGTAAGCACAAGCATAACCATTCTATAAACAAGTGGATATGTCATTGATCTTCTAGTCGTTACCAATCATTGAGATAGATCAGAAATTGTTGACAAGTTTTTGAACTCTAGAAGTCAAACGACATCACTCTCAAAATGTTAAAGTTGTCTTCTCAAATCTATCTTCTAATGATCTTCAAAGTCTTGCAGGTAGAACTTATCTACCAATTGACAGATATCATCAATTCTAAAAGACTTACTCACTTTATGAGGATTCAAAGCCGCCCTAGAATAAGCAGCTATGTTGTTTGATCACTAAATCGGCTATTTAATTCTTTGAGTTGAGAGTTTATTATTGTTTGAGTAAAATTCTGCATGGGGAATATTTGCAGGTTGATGCTTCGATCTTCGATCTTCCTTCTCTCTCTTTCTCGATCCTTGCGAAATAAATAGGAGTTAATAGACCACATCCGGGTGTTGGTCAAAGGCCCTCCGATGCCTAAGTTAGTTAGATTGGATCTTGATAAAGATACAACAATAGCTAAAATGGATGAAGTTTTCTCGGATGTAGAGAGCTGGGTGGCTAGAGCTGTGTGTGGTGGCACTTTTCCATGTGAGGGAGAGCTTGAAGGAGGGGCGAGAAAGAAAGAGAGGAGAAATTCAGCTAGAGTTTTGAATGTGAGTTTAGAATTACCTTGAATGCCTTGTGTAGCCATGTATTTATATGCTCTTTGTGTGCTAGGGTTTTGGGAGAATAATCTTTATTTGGTTAGGATTATTCGGACCCAAAAAGATTATATGAATTACTCTAAGAGATTTGGTGGAAATTGGTTCCTTGATTTAGGGAGATATTACTATCTTAAATCAAAGATAATTTATCGTAATTAGTTGACCTAGGGAATATTCCTTTTCCACGTGTCGTCTCCTTATTGGCCGGTGAGATATATGTTCCACAATTACAACATAAAAAAATATCTATCAAGTAATAATGTTTAATCATAAAATCATCTTGTTGATGACAAGCTCGACCTCGTCTTGCAACATAATGAGCATTCATATATACGATATCTATGTTCCATACTTCATAAAAAGAATTCACCTTGGTAAGCAAAGAATCCCATCCATCATACTTTAGTGGAAGAAACAAGATTCATGGCATTTATGATGTTTTGGGATTGACATTGCAAAGCTTGACAAATTCATATGAAGTCATTGCCTTATAAGCTGCATCAGCATCTCCTCGTTGAGAATAAGTAGTTCCGTTATCAAGTATATTAATTAGAACTATGCATGTTGCACTGAACATATTTACCAAGCTGGTAATTGATTTCAAATGAGAAACCCAACAAATATCACAAGTACGTTGTGAGGTCCCAATTTGGTTAATTCCTTTCCTAGTCTCGTTCTCATCAATTTCAATCATTTGCTCAATTTCACCAGCTTCAGCATTTCTCAGTTCATCATTATGCTTGCATGAAGCACCAACAATATTAATAATAGAAGTCAATTTAGTGAAAAAGTGATGAATTCTCTTGATGATGCAATTAATGCCAATTGTAATCGACGTGCTAAACAATGAACATAATAAGCATATGAGCAATCATTCAAAATCAAAGCTTGTAACCCATTCCACTTACCTCACATGTTACTTGCACCATCGTATCCTTGTCCTATAATATTTTGAATATTTAGTGAATTATGAGACAATATAAAGTATATACCTTTTTTCAGAAGTGATGCCTCAGTGTTTGACACATGAACAAGCCCAAAAAAAGCTCCTAAATAAGACATTCTTTGTCAACAAATCACAACACTATAGCCATTTGCTCTCTCTTAGATTCATCACACGCTTCGTCAACAATTATACAAAACTTTGATTTCCCAATTTCTTCAGAGATTGCTTTCTTCACTTTAGTTGAAAAACATGTAAAATTTCTTTTTGGATATTTGGTGATGTATAAGAGGCATTTTTGGGAGCTTTATCTAAGACAACTCCAAAACCTTTTCATTATATGCAGCCAATATCTCTAACATTTGAAATTGATTGAATTCTTTTTTTCATCATGGCCTCTAAAAGCACATCCTTGGAATGCAAGCCACCTGACTGCTTCAATTGTTGCCTTAAGTCGTTGTCAATTGTCTACAATTTGTTGGGAATAATAATTCTCAACGACTTTTTGTATATGCTAAGATTGATTCATCAAATTCAAACATGATCTCTTGGCAATTTTATGAGGGGAGTTAGGATATTTCCCCTTATGATTTAGAAAAGAACAATTTTTTCCATCTCTAACTTTCTTCCAACTTTGAAATCCCTCAAGAGTGAAAGCATTTTGCCCAAAATATCCAGATGGTTTTTTAAAAAGATAGCACGGTAGACAAAAAGTTGCATCTTTCACAGGTGAATATTCTAACCACGAAGGAAAGAGCTTGAACCATGAACTTTGAAAGCTATACTAATGAGTTACTGATCCTGATTTTGGATACTTGGAAAGTGTTTGGGGCAAAATATTGCACGCTAGTCCATTTTTTGTCAAAAGGCATATGAACAAAACGTTTTGGGCTTTTTATTTATGGGAATTAGAAATCAAACGAAGAAGATGAAACAGCCTAAACCTTTTTGAGCAGATTACAAATATAGCCATGGTCTAAAAAATAAAATACTATTATTGGCAATTAAAAAATGACACGCTGCTTTGGATAAAAAGCCCAACTTCTGAAAAATTCGCACCACTTGATCTCTACCCCAAAAAAAGGCAAGTCAGCAGATCTTTTTTCTCAAAGAGAGCCCCAACGTGACTTTTTGACTTTGGAAAAGTCAAAATTTTCAACTATCACAGAGGAGGTGACAAGGTGTTAATGAAGGCATGTCTTACAGGAGGATTTCTCCATCTTTGTAGTTAGGGAAAGAAGATCAAATTCCCTCTTAAATGTGCAAAGAAGCTCTGCACCAAAGCAGGTTATATTTCCAAGAGATAAGCAGGGAGCAAGAGAGTTGTTCATCAGGAAAAGCAAACCTACCATCATGGCATATTGTATTTTTACAAGGGACAGACAGAGAACAAGAAGAGTTGGTTTTCTTTCAGGGAAAAGTAAGGAAAAGATCACTATGAAAACTGACTGTTGATGGTTCTTCTCTGCCAGAATAATAACTTCCATTTTTGTGGCATTTAAAAAGAAAGATCTTTGAAAGATCTGCCGCCCATTATTAAAGATTAAAAACCCTACTCCAGCATTTCCTATAAATATGAGAGGAGGTGAACAGATCAAAGGACAGCCAAAAAAATCAATCAAGATAAAAACTCTCAAAGTCATAACTCACAAACTCAAAAAGATCAACTGATCTCAAAAGTCTTCAGACACTGAAGCAACCAAAGCTCTTTGATCCACAAGAGACAAATCAGCTAGAATTCAAATCTTTGATTTCAGTTCAGTTCAGAGAAACAGTTTTACAAAGCGAGATTTCTCTCGTTACAAATTTGGTTTAGCACAAGCCAAGTCAAGCAGAGTCTAGGTTTTCACAATATGAAAACCTCAACAAATTTACAAAAAGCTTTGATTAAGCAGAACAAATACTACAATACAGCTACAGCCCAATGATCATCAATCCAGCCACTTCTACCCTCTTTAGACCAAAGAGTCCCCAATTCTATCAGTTAAAGAAGCTTTTCAAGGCTTGAGATAGATCGAAGCTCTGCCAAACTCAAACGTTGGTATCAATTTCCAGCTGAAACTCATCAGTTGAAGGTGTTGATGATCCAATCCAGCACAAACACATCCAGTCCAGCCAGGTTCAGAGGCAGCTATCCAGACAGAAATCGAAGTCCAACGTTCAGTTTTTTTTTTTTTTTTTTTTTTTTTTTTTTTTAGAGTTGGCATTTCTCTTTTGAGTCCTGTAATAGGCAGTTCTATTAAAACAGTTTGTTTTCTTTTTATCTATTCTAGTCAGAACTACCAGCTTTGTACTGTGAAAAATTGAGAAGTCCTCACTCGTTTGAGGCAAGAAAAGAACTTACTTGGGAGATATTCCTCACCAAATTTCATAATTGCTTGTTTAGAATTAGTAACTTGGGGCACAAGTTATCTATTTTTTAGAAGTCTGCTAGGGTATTAAAACTGCTAGCAGTGGCATGCTCATACACAAAAGAAAGTTGACTTGTTGACCATCAATGGTTGTCAAGTCAATGGGGAACTTTACCCTACAATCACAGGATTAAATCAAAACAGGTGAACATAAAGTATAGGTCGGTATGGACTGACGTTAATGTAAGCTTGTTGAATTTCATCACGTTGATTAACATGATAATTCCATATTTGTGGACATAGCCTTTGGTCGCGCTCTAAAGAACTAATATCAACTTCATTGTCAGTAGTCTCAATTCTTGGAGATCCAAAATGGTTTTCATATGTTACTGTCTCAATATTAGAATCATGTATATATGAGGTAACTTTAGATATTTCAGTATGTTTTCTTTTGAAAAATCCATATTGTTTCTTCATTTACAAACTAATTACAAATTTTATTGAGGACATGATTCCTAAATTATACAACAACAAAAATTCATATTATATGCATAAAGCATATAAGATACAAAACACATAATTTTAATAAATGAAAACTTCAATTTTCACTCATATAAACATATACAAATATATTCTCATAAAATATATAAATAAAATAATCAAAGAAAAAAAATATGACTATGTAAAGTTATCTAACGCATAAAGAATAAATTTTTTTGAAGAAGGATGTGGGAGAGCAAACACCCAAATTCAATTATTTTCTTTTGATGTATGCGGCTGTGGAACGATTCTTCAAAGACAAAGATTGCTTCAGACTAAGTTCATGGTAGTTCATATAGGGGAAAGAAAAAAAAAATTCCTAACCTTTTTTATTTGGGTAAAAGTTTACTCCCTATTTGACAAAGGGGATTTTTTTTGAAACTTTATTTGATTGGTTGCTTTTATTTTTTTATTAATATATTGGTGGGCCCCAAAATCACTTAGACCTTATTTGGTTCATGGAAAAAGAGTCAGAAGTCTACTGGAAGGGTTCACATCAAGTGTAAACCACCGCCTCTGGACTGGGTTAAAGTGAATTTTGATGGTTTGGTGAGTGGTAATTTGGCTGCTACTGGTTTTGTGATTCGTGACTGGAATGGTAATGTTCGTTTAGCTGGCGCTAAAACCTCTGGTCAAGTTTCAATTACAGTCGCAAAGTGTTTGGCTCTTCGGGATAGCCTGGCGCATGCTATTCATAAGGGTTGGCGAAAGATAGTGGAAGGTGACTCAAAACTCATCATTGATTGTGTTAACAATCTGGTTTCGGTTTCCTAGAGCATAAGTCTCCTTGTGCAAGACATTTAATTGCTCAGTTCTTATTGCGATGAGATTTCTTTTCAGCACATTTTTTGGGAGGCTAACTTTATTGCTAATGCTGTTGCTAGCTTAGGCCATAATCTTACTCCGTCCTGGTTGTGGGATAGGGGTTTTCCGTTAAGCTGTTCTGTTCCTTTTTATTTTGACTTGGTAGGGCCTGCGTGCCCGCGTGGTTTTCGGTTGTAGTTCTTTTTTTCCCTTATAAAGAAAAAAAAAAGGAAAAAGAGGCTTGGGGATGGAAAATCAATTGCTTTCCCATTTTTGGTAAGTCCAAGCATAGGAAATAGTTGCCTGGCACATGAGAAAATAGGGGAAAGTGAAACCCTCCTCTCCACTTGGGTTTTGTTTTCCTCCTCATGGGAAAGTTTGGGAAAATGAACCAACATTAAATGTACATTTTTCATGACTATTTTGTCTCCATTAACAATTTAGAATTACAATATAGCATTAAATGCATTATTTTTTTATTTGATTTCATATGAGTATAACTGAAAAATTAAGCAACGGACCCACTAGTGTAGTGGTTTGGAGTATTTACTCCCTCAGGCAAGGTCCTGGGTTCGAGTCCTAGCATCCGTGTTGTGTGTGTGAGTTTAATATGCTATCGCCCCTTTCAATAGGAAAGGACCTCAAAAAAAAAAAAAAAAACTGAAAAATTAAACAAACTTCACTTTACATTCCTACAGAAACCAAATATGTGAAAGGAAATAAAATGGTATTTCTTGGTTACTTTCCTGGTTCCCATCAAATCTTTTCTGCGAACCAAATGAGGCCTTAGTCTTTTAGTTATAGAGGGAAATCGTAGCTTTTCTTTAATGGGGAGGGACCATAAGCAATAATTTATTACATATATTTCCTAAATTTGTAGGAGGCAAAGCCAAAATATTAAATGCTGTCAAAATTTCGAGTCAAGCCTTAATATGCCTCAGCCATTGCTTGTGTCAATAAAGCTAATTAGAACATGCCGATAGGTACATAACCAAATTCAATAATGCAATTATTTAAAAGCTAAATGAAAGGAGTGGACAAAATTAAGTTAAAATCAAACCCAAAATTTGTTAGTATATATGGCTTATATTATATGAGCACTCACACAAGCAAAAGAGGCAAAGGATTTGAGCCACAATTTTAATAGGTTAATAATATTCCTCGACTCTAATACTTCATACCAATGTTTACATTACATTATTCAAAATTAATAATAAAAAGAATGATAATGATAACATTAGCTTGCATTTCGTCAACATATTCAAGCATTTGTACATTAAGTGTGACCAAACTTTCACAGTTTCTAGTTTTCATATTGCTCCATCGACTAACGGAAAGGAGGTGATGTGCCTTATATGTACATGCCTATCTCCATCTAGCACGAGGCCTTTTGGGAGCTCATTAGCTTTGGAATCATGAGAACTCTGAAGTTAAGCGAGTTTGGGGTAGAGCAATCTTAGGATGAGTGATTCACTGGGAAGTTGCTTGTGAGTTCTCAGAAACAAAATAGTGAGGGCAGTGGGCCCAAAACGGACAATATCGTGCTAAGGCAGAGCCGATCCGATCCGAGATGTGACAGAATGGTATCAGAGCCACTCTGCTGTGTGGTGCGAATGTGCCGATGAGGATGTCGAGCCCCTAAGGGGGGTGGATTGTAACATCTCACATCGACCAACAGAGAGGGAGTGATCTGCCTTATATGTACATGCCTACCTCCATCTAGCACGAGGCCTTTTGGGAGCTCACTAGCTTCGGAGTCATGAGAACTCCGAAGTTAAGCTAGTTTGGGGCAGAGCAATCTGATGATGGGTGACCAACTGGGAAGTTGCTCGTGAGTTCCCGGAAACAAAACCGTGAGGGCAAGGTGCCCAAAGAGAACAATATCGTGCTATGATTGAGCCGATCTGGAATGTGACAAAATTGGTGTTGCTATTTAGATTACATTTACTAACCACATTGATGACCACTTTTCTAATATAGATGGGGGTCCATATCCAAACAAGTGTCAACAACTTCGACTTTGATGGGTAAGTTGGAGCTCTTAGCAGCTGAAATCACATATCTGTGAAAGCCTTTTGAGATACTGTATTTGCTTTTATGTGTATCATCTTGTAGGTAAAAAAATAAGCAACAACAACATATATTGAATCCATAATCAGGAAGCATCCAAGCCATTGTTGAGTAGTCGTCTTTTATTGAGGTGTGGTAGTACCTCTGCCGTGTGCTCCGATGGGTGAGAGTCTGTCAAATTGTACCAATACACATGTGGTATTTTAACTGACAAGCTAAGATTGCTACCCAAAAAAAAAAATCATGAGTTTCCTTGCAAATACCTTTCAATGCAAAAGCAACTCCCTAGATTACCATTCAAGAAATAATTAACATCGTACATCTCCCTATGAGTAGGTGACAATATAAGGGATTTAATGTTGTAATTAAAACTCAAAGAGAATGAATTTTTTTATATTGGAAAAGAAACTTGATTCAATGGAAAAACAGTTTAGAAGTAGTATAGCAATTTGGATGCAATCTTATAGCATTGTTTTATGCAGTTATAGCATTCTTTGACGGAGTTACCCAATTGTTTTTTTATCAAGATAGTTGTTTTCATTTATTTATTCACTCTTATGCGCAGATAGATTGATGGAAACCATATTTCCCTAGATCTGTTATGAATGCGGTGGTGGGTATGGCCGAGAAGGTGCTTTTTCAAGTGGTAGTGGTAAGGTTCTTTTAGGCTCATGGTTTGCTTTAGGGTTTCAGTTATGTTGGGTATGTGGACTTTGTTTGGTCTTATGGTTAATTGTGGTGATGTGGACTAATAGTTTTATTGTGGCTTTTGTCCGCTTTAGTTTAGTTTTTAACATGTGAGTTTGTTGTCCTCCGGGGATTAGTACTTTCAATATCTTATTGATGTCTTTGATTGTATTGTTGAAGTTTTTTTTTGAAAAAAAAAAGCCATTATACATCTCTTTCCTAACTTATAAAAGCACTAATACATTCCATTTTATAGCAACAATGACATGTGTAGTACTTTGCAAAGGGAGTTTTATAGGCCATTTTCATCAAATGCTAATTTCAAGAATATAGTACACAAAATCAATAACCATGTATATAAATTCAAGGGTTAATCATTTTATTAGTCTCTGAATTTAGACCCGATTTGCATTTGAGTCCCTCAATTTCCAAAATAGTTCTCGTGGTTCTTTAACTTCACTTTTGTTAGGACAAATGGTCATGCTGTCAATTTTGTTAACTTTTTCTGTTAAATGCAAGGGCAAAATGGTATTTTTATATTAAAACCAAAAAAATGAGTAAAAATCATATCTTTAAAATAACAATAAAATAAAATCAAACCAAAAAAAAAAGTTTTGGGGGAGTAGAAATCGGGATAGAAGGGAGGGGGGGAGGGGAGTTTAATTTTAATTTTTTTAATCATATTTTAATCATTGAATACAAAAATACCATTTTGCCCCTGCATTTAATAGAAAAGTTAACAAAATTGACGGCATGACCATTTGTCTTAATGAAACCGAAGTTGAAGGATAATGGGAACGATTTTGGAAATTGAGGGACTCTAATGCAAATCAGGTCTAAGTTCAGGGACTGATGAAACGATTAACCCTAAATTTAATTTCATAATAACATAAAAAATAGTATCAAGTGCAACACATAAATATTAAAATTATAACAATATAATGTCTCATTCTTCCTAAGAAAATCCTAATACTTAGGCCTAATAACAACAAACGGTAATTAACTAATTTTCTAATTCTTCTCTAAAGCCTTGATTGAAAATCAATTAGCAGACAAGTCTCTCCAATCAACCAACGAATTTCATTAATTGCTAGAATATAAAAAATTAACCAAATTTCAAGGTTTCAATCAAAATATTCAAAGTTTCAAAGGGTTTTACATTAATTGCGATAAGTAATTACCCGTTAAGTTATTGCTCCTGCACGCTCTTTGAAGCACAAGTTACCATCATATATATATATATATATATATATATGAAAAATAAGGTTTTTTTTTTTTTTCCTAGCCATAATGCTTTACAAAAGGAGTTCTTAGCATAAGTACCTAGATATATTTATAGGGTGCTGATTTTCTTACTCCTCTTTTACTTCCATTCGTTTTTTTAAGGGTTAATTACTGTATACGTCCCTGAACTTGGCCCCCATGAAAGGACTCGCCCCGAATTTCCCGAAACCCGAGACGAATCCTGTGGAAATTCCCGACATCACCCCGATGTCGGGCCCACTTCTAAAGCTATACCCTTTTTCCCAAAATGGAATAAGGGTACGAGACTTTCTGCCGAAATTTCGGCAGAGTCTCCCTTATAAATTGAACATTGCCCAGAAATTCAACCTGCATAAAAACACATTTAATATCCACAACTGGCAGCATGCACAATA